>NW_026516324.1:0-134828 GCF_025602895.1 Polychytrium aggregatum | reverse complement strand
ACTCGGGCGGAACCGCATGGATGGCCGTCCGAAGCAGCGCGTTGGCCTTGTCGGCCGCAGCCTTGGCTTGTTGCGAGTTGTCGTATTCGTTGATCTCGGAGAAGCCATTGCGGAAAAATATATCGGTGGTGCCGGACTGCAGAGCAGTCTGGACGCAGTCGAGGGCCAGACGATAATATCGCACAGCCTCGCTGGCCATCTGAAGGGCACGCCGGAATCGCTCCAGCCGGTCCTGCTGCTCAAGCAGATAGACCTGCGTCTGATTCAGCTCCGAAAGGATGGCTTCATTATCGGGATGGCTTGGGGTTGGCGGTGCATAGTACTGGTCCAGCAGGCTATGCAGCTGGCTACAGAGGGAGCCGAAGCGGTTGCATTTGGCGCCCAGCTCGGCTGCAAGCGCCTCGGCGACGCCCAGCTGCTGGCCAAAGCCGGCGAGTCCTTCGAGGCACTGGTTGCGCTGCTGTTCAAGGCGAAAGAGCGTTTTCTGCGCCTCTTCAATCTGCTCGGCGTTGGTGCCAGAGATCTTGGTCTTGAATTTTGTGAAGGAGAACTTTTGCAGCTTCTGGAGATGCCGGGTTTCTCCGTCGATGGCTTGGTCAAGGTCCGCCAGATTGGACTCGACGGATTGGAGGTGGCTGCGAAGATTGCGAACATCCTGCTGCTGTTGTTGCTGATCGAATTTTGCATTGCCAAGAGTGTTGAGTCTCGGTGACGATATTTTTGTAAGCCTCAAGGACCGTGGATATGGGCAAGGGCATGGTGAAGCGAGCGAGCGGATGCAACGCAGGAGTGGGGGAATCGGCTGGTTGATATGGGGCGATACGATGTGGGCTTTGGGGGGGAGGGCAAATGCGACTACCTGATACTGATGGAGCCAGGGCCCAGCGGAGGGAGAAAGGAGGGGGATATTCAGCGAGCGACCGAGCAGGCGACAGAGACGATATGGAGCATGACGTTCAGGGATGCTCGGACGGCGAGAGCCCACATTTGAGTGGGCCGGAAATGCAGGGAAACGCCAAGAGCAATGCGCACTCCCACATGACCAGCGCGGTGTCTAGGACAGAGAGGCGACCAGAAGGAGCGAGAACAGACATGGGGCGATCCAGAGGGTCGATCGAGAGGGACCATCGAGGACAGATACGAGACGACCGGAAGGAGCGAGGGGGCATGTGTGATGAGCGGATGACTATGGAGTGCATCGGCATACACTGCAGCCAGCAGATATCAAGGGGGTGCGATAGCACTTCAAGGAACCATGCAAAGCGGATTCATCCCAATCCAACACCCATCCAATTCAGTCCAGTTTCGATGCGAACCTGGTCTAACCAACTCGATTGCAAGGGGGCTTGACCCCAGTGCACGGTCATTGCCAACCCAAGAGAACGCCGACGACGAATCGAGGATTCGCGGTGGCAACGCTGGTCCGGCCCCAAGCCCGGTCTTTCCAGCCAGCTTTTTCATCTCGCTCTCCGGCCCGCCATCCAGTCATGCCGTCCACTAGCAACCAGCTCTATTCCTGTCCTGCCCACGGCACCGACCACGATCTGTTCCTCTCCTACCAAGCCCAGACTGATGCCGACACTGTCCAGGCTCTGAAGGAGGTGCTCACCTCGGTCGCCCTCCGTCGATATGGCAAACCCCTTTCCGTCTTCCACGATGTCGACTGCCTCAACAATCCCAGCGACCCTCAAGTCAGCCCTATCAGCGCCCTCCCCACCAGCAAGGCCGTCTTCCTGCTCCTCAGTTGGGCATCGTTCGAACCTATGATTGAGAACACCCTCTCCGGCCAGGAGGACAGCGTTCTGCTTGAGATCAAGACCGCCCTCGATCTCAAGGATGCCAATCGCTCCCTCCCTGTCCTTCCCCTCGGAATTGCCACCAAGGAAACCAAAGATGGTGTCGATGACTTCACTCCCTTCCTGCCGAACATGGTGTCTCTCCCCGACGAACCAGCTTTTGCCTCGCTCAACCAGACCCTCGGCAGAGTGAACCAGATCCAGTCCTTTGGCTTCCGCCCCGACCAGATGCACAAGCGAGCCTACCGCCTCCTCAACCTCGTCCATCCCATTCCGCCCAACATGGATCTCATTACGTCCATCCATCGCAAATACTTTTGCGATTCCAAGTTCCGATTCGATCCCGCCCACCTCGACACCCTGCTCAAGCAACTCACCCTGACTGGCCGCGCCGTCATCTCTGGCATGGGTGGCATGGGCAAGTCCGTCCTGGCTGTCCAGATCCTGTTCTTCATGATGGGCATTATGAATGCGAGCAACAAGGAAGACCTCCTCGCCATCAAAGCCGAGACCATCGGCATCAAGCCACAGTACCGCCAGGTCTTCTGGATCAACTGCTCGACCGAGTCGACTGCCCTCGATGGGCTCATCGAGATGTTCCCCTATATCAAGCCCGACGAGATCAAGGAGCATGCCTCGAGGTTCCTCGCCAACACTCATGGCTATCTCCTGGTGCTCGACAATGTCGATGACATCGGTGTGGTCGACTCTGTGTTTGAGCACTCCAAGTCGGTCGGGTTCAGCGGCGATGTGGTGGTGACGACCCGGCTGGCCTCGCTGCCTCCCGGTGCATTCGCCAGTGCTCTTGAGACCAAGGCACCGAGCTTCCAGCACGATCTGCTCCGTCTCGTCAACTGGGACGACACCACCACGCTCGACTACATCATGTCGTCGTCGCCAATGATTGTCAAGAGACTTGTGTCGGACGAAGCCAAGAAGTCCCTCGACAACATCGTGACCAAGATCAGCGGATATCCACTCGTCATCCAGACATTCATGACGTTTGCCGAGAACTACGACACTCCCCTGTCGGTGCTCGAGGCCACGTTTGCAGGAGCATTGGAGCTGCAGGATGGCGAGGACGACACGCGGTCGTCGCTCAAGGTGATTGTGGATCTGTCGCTGGACTCGCTGATGAGGCGAGGGGATGAGGGCATCGAGGCAGCCAGGCTGTTCGGTGCCCTCAGTCTGGTGGCGCCGACCAACATCCAGTTCGAGTTGATCAAGGAGATTGCTGAGGTGTTGGAGTTCAAGACCGAAGGTAAGCCATGTCAGGATTGTGTCTGCGGATCGTGAATAGGGTGAGAGTATATATAAGCGGGTGCATACTCATTCGGCACGATGCGCACGCGGTGGTGTCTGTGAGTGGAAATTCGAATAGAATGCACGAGCGTCCTGATAATGAGCTCACAAATGTTTAATGTATGAATGATGAGCACAGTGGACGAAAGTCGGTTAACACCACCTATCCTCTTTCAGTTGCTCATCTTGTCACGATGATGTGCGAGAGCGGGCTACTTCGACCAGGATCCAACCAAGAGTACCACACGCATTCATTGACTCAGAGAGTCTCCCACCAGTGGGTCGCGACTCACCCCAATCTTGAGTTGAGCGAAATCGAAGAAATAGTGGCGCTCTTACTGCTCTATTTAACCAAAACTCAGAATGCGAGAGCGGGTTTGCTTTCCAATCATTTGTACCAACTTGCGGAGCAGTTTGTACCAGAACACTACACCAAGGAGCTGCATATTCGCATTGCTCATCGTGTCGGAGTCATATCGCAGAGGAAAGCACTCTATACTTTGGCCGAGCTCAGATACAAGGAATGCCTTCAGAAGACCGCCAACTTTTTTTCGACAATCTATCACCCTGATCGAGCCGAAATTATCGAGAGTATGGGCAATCTTTATATAGAAACAGGGAAACTAGATATGGCGCAAAAACATTATGAAGAAGCGCTTGAAATTTATATCAAATACTATGGAAGCCATGAACACGCCGACATTGCTCGAAACCTTGGCAACACTGCAGCTCTGTATTGGAGACAAGGAAAACTCAAATCTGCGCTCGAATATTTAGAGAAGGCTCTTTCGATTCATATGAAGTGCGGCGGTAGCCAAGATTCAGAACTCGTCGCAGCGATCTTCAGCAATATGAGTGGAGTCAAGAGTGATCAAAATCTCTTCAATGAAGCAGCCGTGCTCATCCAAAAGTCTTTGAGCATTCATCTCAGAATCAGCGATGAGATTGAAACCAACGACATCGCCGAAACTTATATTGGGATTGCCAACATTGCTCGAAAACGCAGCCAGTTTGAAGAAGCCTTGGATTATTACCGTAGAGCGAAAGACATTCAGCTCAAGATTTTTGGTACTCCGGAGCATCCGAATGTTGCTCGCTCGCTCTACAATCTTGGCATCGTCGCATGTGACCTCCTTCAACTCGATGAAGCGCTGACGTATTTCCAAGAGTCCCTCGATATTCTCACCAAAATTTACGAGACTCGAGAGCATTCGGGCGTTGCCTTTTTAATCAACGCCATTGGAGTGGTTTTAACACTCAGTGAGCGATACAGCGAAGCAATTTGTCACTACGAGGAAGCAATAGGGATTTATGCTCGTGTTTACGGAACACGGCAACACAAGGACGCTGTAACGGTTCTCTTCAACCTTGGTAAAGCGAATTGTTACCAAGAATCATTTGAAAAGGCTCATCAATATCTCCTCGAAGCCTTGGATGTATCGCTCAATACCTTTGAAACACGCAAGCATTATCAAGTCGCCATAATACTTGGCGAACTCGGAATAGTTTCCCAACGACAAAATCAATTTGAAACAGCCCTTCGATATCTCCAAGAGTCCTTCGATATCAAGATTGAAATCTTTGAAACCCGCGAGCATCATGAAATTGCCATAGCCCTCGACAATTTAGGAGATTTGTGCGCATCATCCGAGCAGTACGATGAAGCCCTGGGCTACTTCCGCGAAGCTTACGCGATCAATATTAAGCTATATCCGACAAAATACTTCGCGGTCATTGCTAGAAATCTGAATCATATAGGGATCATTTTGAGCAAGCAAGGAAAGAGGGAAGACGCCATCGGCTCTTTTACTGAAGCCTTCAAGATCCACGTTGCGGTTTGTGGTCCACGAGGAAGTTTGGAGGCGACTCGTACCCTGATCCAACTTGGAATAGTGCACAATGCGCTTGAAATGCACCAGGAAGCAATCGATAAATGTAACGAAGCACTGTCTATGGTTACTGAGTTGGTTGGAACACGAAACCACCCGGGGGTTGCCCAAGTTCTCGACGCTCTTGCGAGTTTTGCCATAAAACAGCGTCGATATGCGGATGCTCATGACCACATCCAAGAATCGATTTTGGTTTTGACCAAGTACCATGGCACCCGCTGTCATCCCGCTGTGTCTCGCGCTCTTTGCAGTATGGGACACCTCGATATTGCCCAGACGAAATTTGACATGGCACTGGTTCGGTTTCAAGAAGCGCTCAAGATCATTGTTGATTTGTATGGTGAAGATGGAAATTATGGGCTCGCTGATATTTATTCAAATTTGGGAAGTGTATTGCGCTCTCTCAATCGCCAGGACGATGCGGTCCATCATTACCGCCGCGCTCTGGACGTTATTCGAAGATTCAAGGGCACTCACAATTGCCGACCCGAAGCCGTTGTATTGAGAGGCTTGGGCGTGCTGTCGAGATCCAAAGGCAACAATGATGAAGCCATCAAATATTTCAACGAGTCCCTAGAGATCGTCACCCAATCGAAATCCTTCGAGGGCGATCTTGAAGAAGGGGTCATTTTGCACGATATCGGACACTCGTATTTTCAAAGTCAAAAGGACGAGGAAGCTCTGCTGTATTTTCAGCGATCGCTCGACTTTCATATCAGGATCCTTGGCACAAGAGAACATCTCGCCATCGGACCGATTCTGAATAGCCTGGGAGCCACGAATGTTGCTCTTGAACGCCACAATATTGCCCTCGATTACTTTATAGAGTCGCTACAAATCCACACAAAACTTCAAAAGAATCTGAACACGCCAGAGGCCGCCCAATTACTAAGCAATATTGGTACCGCATTCGGAAGGATTGGCAGTTTCGAACATGCAATCAAATATGCTACCCTAAGCCTCAAGATATGCTGTGTTATCTACGACGATCCAAACCACCCGAACCATCTTTCCACTCAAGAGGCTTTGAAAGATGTGCTATTTAGGGCCATGCGAAGCGGATTCATCCCCAATCCAACACCCATCGAATGAAGCGCAGCCGCATTTGCAGGAAGAAGGGAGTGATAGCTATATCTCAGTTGATGGCGTGCATTGTCATATCGCGGAACTAAGCTATTCACAAAAGATGATGATCGACTCAATCGGAATAAATACGCGATTCCGATTTGATGCAGCTTGGAGACCACGCCGAGTCCCTGAGCCCCCCCGAGATACCGTGGTCGGGATGCAGAGTATTGAGGAACATGCCAACGACGCTCACCCAGACTCGAAGCAAGTCTCACTGAAACGGGGACACCCCTGTTGATTTGGGGCTGTGGCTTTGTTGTTGATACGGAATAGGCTCCCATCCATTCCCCAAGCCAAGGCAAACACTGTGTCCATGGCGACCGACCTTGTGGCTGCCCTTGGGAATGCCTCGCAAAAGCAGGGAAAGAGGTGTCCATCAAGTCCAGGCGGACTCAGGATCGCTCAGTGCTTTGAGCAGTCTCAATCCAACATTACGCCGTCCCCCATGGTATACGGATGCCATAACGATGTAGTGAAAGACTGAGTATTATTGTGGATCATCCCATCGAATACCAAATAATGGGGTAGAGTTTGCATTCACGCATATTGCGGACCAGAGTAAAAACCAATCCCCGGCAGCAAATCGAGCAAAATGATGGCGTGAGGCATACGAGCAGCTCGCAGTAATTTTAACCATCGCCGTTGTTCCCGACAGCAGCCGTTCGAATCAAGGGCACAGCCATGGCTTCTTTCCAGCTCTAATCAATCAGCCTGCTGCTTGGGTGCAGCTGTGCAGTGTTCATCGAGAAGCCTTATAAGTATTCCAGAATCATGACGATGGTATCAACAGTTCCAGTGTCATCAGATCGATCGCATCACTCTCCATTCGACGCCGCGACTTGACTCGAGCAACGTACCTTTGCCAATGATATCCATGATGACTTCCTTCATGTCCTCGCCGCAGTCGGTGGCAGGCATTCCCACGAACACCTCCATTTCCTTGGCAAGTTCGGGCATTTGCGGCTCCACCTCTGGATCAAGCGACAACAGATACTGTTGGATGGTCTTGAGTGTGGCACGGGTAATCATCGGATAGGATGGGTCCGTGACCACCAGATCAATGTACTGATTGAAGTGCCATGGGAACAATGCGAACCAGAGTTACTTGGGCGGGCGATGGCAACGAAAGAGCGACCAGCTTGCCCGCGACGAAAGCTACTCCCAGATATGCGACGACAGGATACTAACCTCGTAGATGTGGTCCTGTTCGGTACAGATGAGACTCGGGATTCAGTTGACCGCTCGAGACTGATGCCCTCGGGATTATGGCAGAGATCAAGCACATGAGAGGAGTCAACTTACTTGGATATTGCTGGCTCGTCGGCTCGCAAAGTCAAAGGAGACCGTGTCCTGAATTGGCGGAGCCTGGTCGTCCTGGAACCGCACCATCGGCGCCTTGCCGCGGGATGGATGCTCGCTCGGGGACAACGGCTGCTCCATCATATTCTCGCGATCCTCCAAAATCGAGTCGAGAGCAAGCAAAAGCCTCTGTCGAAGATAGACCGAGTCCATCTTCTTCAAGTTTCGGAAGAGCATCATGAGGAAGTACGGCTCCGTGTCGAACTGGGCAATGACGGCGGCAGCGTCGCGGTGGATCTCGCTCTTGACCTGATCAAACAGTCTAAGAAAGCACACGGCCTGTCAGCCACAGTCTCATCGCCTGTAGCGACAGATATCGGTACCTTGCGAGCCCTGCACATGTCTATGTCGCTCCTTGTGCAGAGCCTATCCACCATCAGTTTTGCTCCCGACGTCTGCGCTCACTCTGAAGGGGAGCGAGTACCCATGGTCGAGTCCACACACCTATGCTCGGATGTGCCGTCGAGCTCTCTGACGGCTCCGCTCTGCATATCGAGTTCGACTCGGCGCCGATGGAAATCAAAGCCCTTCTTGACAATGTTTTCCTCGTTCTCGATTCGAGTCTCTCTCGATGTCTCTGGGGCATTTTCAGTTTCTGCAGACTCGGGCTCATCATCAAGGCTGACCCAGAGACTCTGAACCTCGCCACTGCACCAGAATGAAGGGTTGCTCGTGATCAACAGTCCTCTTGTTGCCGCTATCCATTTTCACCCAGCATCAGCGCGGGTTGGCAATGCCTTCCATCACGACAAGACAAAGCAGCCAACCGTCTTACCTGCGAAGCTCCTGGGTCTCAGGAGCGACTGCGCCAATGTTTTGGGTTTCGGCCTTGCGGATGTCGAGCCCCTTTCGAATCTGGCAGTGAATAAGCAGTCCGATCAGGGCCATGCCATCCAAAGCTGTTCCGTGCAGCCCCATTCTGTATTCAGTTCCATAAAACCCAAGCCATCATGCATGGGCGACGCCATTTGGATGAGCTGGCAATCGACAATGGTAACATCCTCACCTCGGCAGCATATGTACTTGGTTCGTTGTCCTCTGCATCTGATTCTGCATCTGACACGTGGGGCTGCTCATCACGAGGCACTTTGGCGTCTGCTACTAGTGTCGTAGTCGAATCAAAGATGTTACAAGAGCATTCAGTCGCAGACACGCAAGACATCAACAGGAAAAGCCACGGCACTTCCAAGCCTACTCAGAGCAGGGCTGCCAAATCATGCTACTTGAAGCGGTCGCAACCAAACGCTCTCTGGCAAATGGCATCGTTCACAGTCGGTCACATACCATCGCTGTCGTTTTCGCGCTGCTCTGGGCCATCTTTATCGCGCCGCCCCTGGTACATGTCCTCGAGCTTGCCCAAGCCTTGTCCGACCTTCTGATTTCGTGATTTTGAATACACGAGTTCAGCATTTGCCAATCACCCAAAAGGTCCCTCAAGCTATTTCGTGGCACACGCTACCTTTTGTCGATCCATATAAAACTGCACCACATCGATCTTGGATTTGATATTCCGGAGATCCTTGAGCTGGGCTTGGAGACGCTCGTACAGAGCCATGTAGCTACCCTGCTGCCCAGGCGGGAAATCCTCGGCCCTCATGACGAGTCTCAACGTCTGGAGATGGCCGATGACTTGCTGTGGTATGGCCAGAGGGGATGTCGGTCAACGTGCTCATGTTGGTCGGTCCCACTATCAGCCTCGGGCGTTGGCTGGGCATCTTTCCGAAATACCGCTCTAACTGCAACTGCGCGACCCACCTCGATGCCTTCGGTCACCTTTGATCGCGTTTCTGCAAGCGACGCTTCATCCAGCATGCCGTCAAGGATACCGTCGTCGTCGTCGTCATCGTCGACATCGTCGACATTCTGACGCGCACCCTCATCGCCCTCGACTTGATTATCGGCGTCATCGTCATTGTCATCCTCATCGTCATCGCCTTCGCTCTCGTTTTCGCTCTCGTCTTGGGAACCCTGAACGTCGGCATACGCACGCCCATCTTCGAATGGAGATGTCTGGGTCTCGATGTCACTGCGTCTTGCGTTAAGCATGCCCGAGCGGAGCTCTTGGGATTCTTTGAGTCGCTTGCGCTCCCTGGCGCTGATCTCAAAGCTGCTTGGGAATTGTCTCTTTGGATCGCGACCAAACAAGGAGCCTACAATGTTGTCTCTGTCGCTGACTTCATCCCCGCTCTCGCCGTCGTCTTCAATCTCTTCTTCGATCCTCTCCTCGGCTTCGACAGCATCATCGTTCACTATTTCGCTATCACCCACGGGCTTTCGGCTGCCAGGTGAATCTTGGCTATCGTCGCTCTCGTCCTCTTCTTCTTCCTCTTCCTCTCCGCCGTAGAGCTCCCAGGCAAATTTGATCGAAGGGCGGCCTCTGGTTGCAAAGTCAATGTTCTCCTTGCTCTCATCGCCTTCATCCTCAAGTGCAGTCGGTCTCACGATTCCATGGGCCTTCGAGCGAGTGAGGTCCTCCATGAACTGAGGGTCCTTAACAGAGGCCTCATAGAGGCGGCGCATCAAGTCATCGAGGCTCACTTCATCATGCTCTCGATTAACATTGAGCCTTGCCCTCAACGCATCGTCCTGGTCTTTGTGCTCCGTCAAGGTGGCATGGTCGTCGACAGAGACTCTTCGCAAGGACAAACAGCCCGCGGGCTCGGCATCGAATCTCTCGCGGCGCCGCAGCATGCGGGCCTCGTGACGGTCCTCGATGGCTTCAAGCTCATTCTCAATGTCGTTCAGAGTACACGAGAGCAGGTCGATTGAGACAGACTCGACGGGGTCGGTTTCGCGATCGCAGTCCGAGCCACAGGCTCCATCGGCACATGAATAGACAGGCGGCTTGGTGGCCGCTTGAGAGCGATGGGTACCAAGGATAGGGGAGTCCTGTTCATAGGCGCTGAGTTGCATGGACTCGTCGAGTTGCGAGAGGAGGCACTGCTTGCTCTCAAGCTCGGCCTTGAGGTTTCTCAGCTTGGTCAGCTGCTCGCGCAGACGCCCCATCTCGTCTTCTTGCTGTTTGAGCATTAGAAGCTGCTCAAAGGCATCATGCTCTTCGAAGCTGATCACCTCGTCTTCGTCCTCTTGAGACGCTTGTGGCTCGTCGCTGGCTTGTACATCTTGTGCTCTCGATGTCGCTTCAGTACCCTCCAGCGCTTGTTCATTGATCTGCACAAGACGCTCACGGACCTCCTCGATGACGGTGCTGGTGTGAGACGACTCGACCTGGACAGCTGCAGACCCAACTCCAACATCCTCGAGAGTGGTTGCATGGAGGGTACTCTCCCGGGACTCGACCAGCTCGACAATGTTGCCTGTGGAATCTTGCGCCAGAGTGGTTCGGACGATGGTGCGGCGGGATTGGTGGTGGCCGTCCTGGTCCTGGCATTGCTCGTGGCAGATGGATACATTATGAGTTGTGGAGCTCATCTTGTCGGAGGCGACTTGCTCTGAAGAAGCCTCGCCTCCAGTCGAGGCCACTGCTGGGGTTTCCAGCTGTGTGGTCTTGGGTGGGCCCGAATCTCCTTGGGCAGGATCGGAGCGGTCGCTTGAGCCCTTGAGGTGCTCAAGCATGGCCAACTGCGAGCGCAGCTTCATAAGCTCATTCTTGCGCTGCTCCAGCTCTCGGAGCTGCTCCAGCTTAGCCTGTCTTTCGCGCTCATGGTGATCTCGGAGCTCGAGCAGCTTGGCGAGCTGGGCCTGGCGAGTAGCTTGAATCATCTGAAGCTCCTTCATCTGCTCGAGAGCCTCCTGGGTTGATTTGTACGGCGACGACGATATAAGCTCCTCTTCCTTGTCAGTGGTAGCACCGTGGAGACGCTCGATCGAGTCGAGCAGGGCATCCAGAGGATAGTCTTGGAAGACAAGACTCTCCGAGGAGTCGGCATCAGCGGCGGGCTCGTTGGCGCTTGCTGCTGCTGCTGCACCATTGCCGTCGGTAAGTCCAGGACAGGGCGAGAAGATTTCCTTGAGAGGCGTGAGGGTGCTGCTCGAGTCTCTGTTTCAGAGAAGCGGCGGCGCCATCGAGCGGGTTAGCGACAAGGCAATGTGCGCTGCCGATCGTTCGGCCAGAGGCCAGTTCATCCGCTTGCATGTGGTTTGTTCAAGTACGGCCGCCGTGCAACACTCACCTCCCAAGGTTGGTTTGAACATGCTTGAGCTTGGCAGCGACATTCTTGAGCCTAGCGTCCTGTCTAAAGCGGGTTCATTACCCATCCATATTGTCAGACACAGTCAACTCATCAGTGTCGGCGCGGCGAGATCGCGATAGCTGCCAATGACAGCAAGCAAGTGCGGCCATGGATATCATGACTATGCTGATCGGCCACGCGTCGGGCCCCGACCATTGCCAAAGATCCGAGTCGACTCGCAACAGTACTGACCTCTTCTCGAGCAACGCGATGCCTTTGGGATCCATCTCGAGCAGATCCTCCAGGCAGCGGATCGTGGGAATGGTGCTTTCTTCGTCGACAGAGTCTCCATCAGCGGCGGCCCTGTCGTCCTGCGAGTCGAGATCGTCTCGAGTTGATGCGGGGGGCTCTGAAGCCCTGGAACTGGGGCGGAAAGGCAATTTTCCGGCAGTGGATCTGGGCGTTGGGCGGTGGACGGCTCGCCCGAGTAGGTCTGATAGCTCGAGGCGAGAAGGATCGAGATGGGCACGAGCGCCCAGCTTGTCGTTGTGCATCTGACTCAAGATCGAGGAGGCCGAGCTGGGACGCTTGAGAAAGTGAGACGGCGGCCCAGATCGCTCCTGCGGACGGGTCTGGGGATTGGAGGACGAGGCAGCAGCGGGTGCTTCAGATGGCTCAGGTGCCTCTGCGAGCGAGGGCTTGGGACGAGCCGTTGGATCAGAGTCTGACGTGAGCATGAATGGGATGGGAGTTTCTCTTTAGGCTGATTCTTGTGACTTTGTTATCTTGTTTTGGGTGAGATGTCTCGGTTCTTTCGTTTGAGTTTGATCAGGTACTGAATGTATCGGAACCACGGAAATGGGAAAGGGAACGGCCCACGTTGAGGGCAAGAATGGTTCACTCGGCACTGCCGGTGGCTGGTGTCGGCAGCGACTTGTATTGACTGGGCAAATGGCGACTGGCGAAAACAGTGTTCGCAGAGGGCCTGTCGACGGGGATGCAGCAGATCAAGAAACAGAGTGGTCAGTGGAGACGACCGGGGGCACGACAAGCATTGAGCAGAGCACATCCCGCCCCCAAGCCCGGGCGAAGCAGAACAGCAGGCCAAAGAAGCGAGGAGCAAGGAGGAACTCGGGTCTGCTTACGATCGAATGGAAGTAAGTGATCCAAGCAGGCGATGGAGAGGCGTCGGATCTGCGTGGGTGTCTGGTGTGTGCTGAGAGATTGTTGTTGCGGGTGATATGGATTTGGGCAGATAAAGCAAGGGAGAGAGCGAGAGAGAGAGCGGGAGGGATAGCCGCGGACGACGAAGAATGCTGCTCGACCACAGCGGGCGAAGGGGAGGAAGGAAACCGGCGGGAAGATGAGAGCCGGGTGCGGAGACGGAGCTGGGGAGGGGATCGGGAGGGAGGGAGGAAGGATGAGAGGGCATGAGCGCGGGAGAGACTCTGCGCGCCATCGGTTCTCCCGTCGGGAGACGCTCTCGGGCGGGGGCCGATCGGGCTGGGCCTGGGCTGGGCTGGGCTGGGCTGGGCTGGGCTGGATGGGATCGTCGGTGTCGGTGTGGGAACGATCAGCGAACGACAACGGGGGAACAACAACGGGAGTCAAGCCAAGCGCGGCGACAGAGTCTTGCATGGCCAAGGACAAGAACATGTCCGAATGGCGGGAGATCTTTGGTTGCATTTTCATCGATCCCGGGTGGTCGTTCAGCGATTCCATGATCGCCGACGGGATCGTGCCGGGCTGAGTACTACAGCGCTTCCAGAATGAAATGGGAACACCCCGTTTTGGGCCATGACAGTGTTTTTTCTGGAACCTGAATACACTTCCACTCATCGCATTCATGGCCAAGCAAGTATGTCCAAGGAGACCGAAGTGGTGATTGCCTTTGGGAATGCATCCTGGAAACAGGGGAGGGGATATGCATCCAGCCCACGGAGACTCAGGTTCGCTCGGTACTTTGAGCAGTTCCACCACCACCAGAGAGGCCCACCAGACCGATCCGTCTCCAAGATCCATGTGTGCTCGGTGAACGAGTTCAACACATCCCAGGTGTGCTCACATTGTCGGGAAGCCAAGCGACTCGAGAAGGCTGAGCATCTTGATATCGAGAAACCATGAAGCTGTGCAGAGGGTCGAATGCATCCACCACACTCCCACATCGAGACATCAATGCAGCCAGGAACATGATCTCGGTATGCCAGTCGATCATCGCCACAGGAGATCGACCGGGTGTATTCAAGACCATGTTTCCCAAACCAACCAAAACCACTCGATTGCCAACCAGGACGGGAAACAATCTCACGACCTGCCCACTGAAGTCTACAGATCAGCAGACTTGTGTCGCTGATGCCAGGAAGGAACTGTCCTCTTTCTGGATAGACTGTAAATTGTATTTGCAACAGACCATGACTTGAACACGACAGGCGCTCTCCCTCGCCATCTGACTCGCTACCTGCGCTCAGTTTTGCGACAGCTGCGTCACAAGATTGACGACCGACACCACCGAGACCGCCAGGGTGATCAGCACCGACGCATAGGCCACATACAGCCCCGAGATCGGGATCGACTTGGGAAGCGACCGAAAGACCGGCGTCACAAACTGCGGGTGGATCGGCAGCGTTCCCGGCCGCAGGGACGACACCGTGTCGATCGACTGTTGCCGCAGCGGCGGCTGTGGTCGCGGCTTGCTGGCCAGGCTCTCGGGACGTCTCTCGGCGATCGAAAGGCTGGATCGGCTGTATGGATTCGTTGTGGCGGTTCCCAGCGGGATATCGCTCCATCCCATCTTGGGCGATGGCTGTTCGCTCGAAGGCTCCACGATTTCAGGGCAGGGCGGATCCAGGGGCGATGATTTGGGCGACGACCGGATCGATGCGTCGTCGCTTGCCGGCCGATCGAGGTTGGGCACCTCCTGGGCGGTGGTCGGCGAGGATGGCCCGCTGGACCAGCCCCAGGGTTTGATGCCGTAGAAAGACAGGCTGAGGGCGCTTCCGGTCTGGCGAGACATCAGCGAGGCCGTCTTCTCTCGCAGCTTCTGAACAGAGAGTCCGCGCTGGCGGTCGTCGCCTCGGCCTTCGTCTGCGGATGGCACTGCTGCCGGCTTGATCGAGGATTTAGTTGCGAACTGGATCACATTCACGGCCTCGGAGCTCGATTCGGGGCCGTAGATGCGAATCTCGGGAATCTCAAACGGTGGCACCCGCGACTGGGGGTTCCTGTTCCGCTCGTCGTCGTCGAGGTCGGGGTCAACGACATCGCCAAAGATCTCCAGCATTTCATCAATATCGACGCCACTTGCATTGCTGTCTTTGCCGTCTTTGAAGTCTTTGATGTCTCTGACGTCTTTGATATCCTTGATGTCCCTGTTCTCCTCGAGCGCCGCCGGTTGCCCGCGAAAGGGGTCAAAGTCCTTCGACTGTCGGCCAGCGGCCATGGGAACAGTCAGCATCGCTCCAAACACCGGGCTGCTCGAGGGAGAGCCACCGACTGAGCCTCGCGACTCCCGCGAGCCGGTGCTCGATCGTCCTCTGCCGGGCTCTTCGTGGATACTCCGGCTCTGCATCGTCGGCGTCCTCGATGATCCGGTGAGCGAGCGGATGAATTCGAGCACGCGCTCGCCGACATTGCTGGGGTCGGCAAAGTCCCGGTCAAGGTACTCGATGATTCGGTTCGACGGCTTGTGGATGGATCTGAGCAGCTCCTTCTGGTGCGGTGTGAGCTCGCGCTTCGAGTTGTATGCCTTTCGGAAGCTGACGGCTTTCAGGTAGATCACAAAGGGGATGATCATGTTTGCAATCGACACAAACAGCACCGACGACCAGTTGGTGATGATGCTGAGCCAGGGGCCGCCGAGGAAAGGGACGGCGAGTAGCCAGGGCACGATATAGCAAAGCACGATTGCCACCGCTGCGGACAAGAGTTGAGTCAGTGTATGAAAGAAAGCCCGTGCAGAGTAGCCCACCGTACGCCGCAGCTGGGTCTAGACAAACCCTCGGCGGCTGGTCAGCGATGCACCTGCGAACCACATTGCATATCCCATTGCGGAGATGTCGAGGCATCGGCCAAGCAGAGCGGCGGGAGTGTGGCACATGGCCGTCTTCACTTACGCGATGAGCAGACCTTATTCTGCATCAAGTTGTCGTAGCTGACAATGATGTAAACTGGAATGGACGATATCAGGACGAGGATGACGTAAAGATAGCTGGCGATGCGAAAGATCAGGCTTCGGGTATTCAAGACCAGCAGGAGATTCGAGTTGCTGTCGATGCTGAAGGCCAGGGCGGCTGCAGATGTGCGTGTGCGTGTGAGGAGGATGGCGAGGGATCTGTGTCAGATGCTGCGGCGATATGGCAATATGGCGATATGGCGATATAGCGATATAGCGATATAGCGATATGGCCACGACTGATTCCATGACTGAAATGCTTACGAATGAGCCCAACAATGATGTACGTCAGAAACGAGATCCCAACTGACTCCCAGATCGTCCGCTGGACGTTGATGGACTTTTCCTTGAGGTTGACCCACGACGGAACCACCGTGATGAAGGCATAGCTCAGCATAATCGGACCGAATGCGCCGCCGTCGGGTGTCTGGCCAAAGGGCGAAATGGCTTGCCAGCCGCTCGTCGCGCCCGCATAGAGAGAGACGCCCAACCACAACCCAAACACGGCGATTGTGACAAAGAACGAAGCTAGGCAAGGTGCGATTGAGGGGGCAGGAGAGGGTCAGCGCATTGGTGCTCGCGAATAGGCGATTATGTCGGCAGTATGATCCTGAAGGTGAGTCCACTGCAGGTTCTGGAGCGACCCGGCTCGAAATCGGGTTCGTCCGGAAGGTAATCTCGGAACGCAGATTTGGCAGAGAGGGAGGAGGCAGCTCACCGATCTGGACGTAAATGTTGTCGTTGAGACTAGATCGCGAGAGAGGAACGATTACCATGACCATGACCTGCAAACCAGCCGGTGGGCGACAGCAAGAATGCGCACAACCGTTAGCATGGCCGGCAATCCAGTCCACCCGGCTCAGGCTCTTTGCCATGTCCCTCTCACAAAGATGACCCGATTCGATGCCAAGAGATGATCGCCTCGACTGGCTCGACCATCTGTTCACGTCCTGCGTCGCCCCAGAGCTCGGACGCCACCAGAGTATCGGTCGAGGACGTACCAGCGTGCCCAGAGTCACAAGCATGACGCCGTTGCCATAGTCCATATATTGGTTGCCTGGATGAACGACGGCCGAGCTGCCGACACAGTGCCAGCCTTTGGGTCCGTTTCCAATACCGATCCCGCATGTGCTCTTGAAGATGTCAATGATGATCGAATCCATGTTCTGGAGGGGCGCAGATGGCAGGAGGACGGAGAGAATATGGACGAGCAGTGTCAAAACGGAGTGAATGCAGAGGCAGAGGCAGAGGCCATTGCCGATATCGAGATTGAGGGGCGATTCAGACGTGCTGCCGCGTCGTCGAGAGGGTCGGTCGTAGCAATTCGGTTGCGACACATCCAGTCTACACCATGGGTCGCAGAAACACCAGCGACATTCATGGCGACGACGAACCTGGATGCACTGGATGATAGAGACGGCGCTAGAGAAGACGAGGGAGAGATACAAGAACAGCTGGCCAACGTAGTGCATCTTGGGGCTGAAGTAAAAGTTGATGAGCGTGCCGTACTCGATCGTGCCCTGGAAGTGGCGATTGCCGGGGATGCACTGCATCGCCTCGATGATGAAGAGTGCGCCGATGGCGCTGATAATGGCGAACGCCAGGAAGAGCAGCGATATCGTGACATATCCGTACTGCGTCCCGAGTCGGAGGTGGTGTCATGGCGAGGCAGGATACGTTGGTGGAGGGGTTCGCAAGGCAGGATACGTTGGTGCATCGATATCAAGAGGCGTCAGTCGATATCAAGAGGCGTCAGTCGATATCAAGAGGCGTCAGTCGATATCAAGAGGCGTAAACGGGTATTCCTGCAGTGTGCGGTAATTGCTCCAGAAATCAGAGCATATATGATCTCAAGCGGCCAGGTGAGCGCGAGAGATGAGGCGAGGAAGCATCCCCGTTACCTGCTGGAAGAGCGACTGGATTTGAGGCACACTTGGCCCCAGAATGGAGCAGTAGAGGAAGCAAATGCCGCCGAACTGGATATGGGGAGAGCGAGAATTGAGTTGCCTGTTGGATCGAGCGGGTGCCAGCCCGAGGCAGCCGGAGACATACGAACCTTTCCAATGTTCTTGAACTTGAGGAGCTGTGGCGAGGCGAGTCGGTGGGATACAGAGACGGATGCAGAGGATGTCAGATCGAGGCGGTGAGGCGTGCCAGCGGGACGTGCCAGTGGGAGGAAGCAGGGTGGGAGGAAGAAGACTGGACCCAGATTCGCGACTGTCCGCTGCACGAGCGGAAATCGCGACGTCAAACGAATGCCGCTGGGGATGGGGCTGCGGTTGCTGGCGACTGCACCTTCTGGAGCGTCGAGGCACGACTGAGAGTGGATTCAGAGAGACTTGGGGCCGAGGCAGGCATGGCAGGCAGAGAAGCACAGCGCAATCAGGGTGGGCGGTGGCGGTCGGGGTGGTCTTGGAGAGAAGTCGGCCGGGAAAGCCGACAGCATGCCTGTGTCGGGCAGAGTGGCGAAGAAGATGAAGCGGAAAGGGCAAACCGCTGACAGAACGGTGGTAGGGCGGTGGTTGGACGGTGGTTGGAAGACAAGCCAGAGCCAAAAGTCGAAGCCAGGGAAAGCGGGCGATGCCGAAATGGGCTCGGCGAAGGGCGGGAAGCCGCTTGATATAGAGCGGAGGGCGGCGCGCACCGGCGCACAGAGTCAGCGGCGCTCGCTCGGATTGGTGGGCCATCGCGCCTCCGCGGGAACACAGGCCGCGCGGCGATTGGCCAGGAACGTTCGATGGGAACGGGCGCGTTCGATTCCACGGGCGCGGCCTTGTTGCGCGGCGCGGGTCCCCTTGCCGGCGTGTCGTGTGGCTTGCCGGGCTGGCTGCGTGCAGCCACTGTGCAGTCACTGTGCAGCCACTGTGCAGCAACTGTGCCGAGTGCTCTCCCCGTTCCCCGAATCCCCGGTGTCCGCCTGCTCACCAGCTGCCCCCGTCCTGTGGCTCTTGTACCCCCTGGGCTTGCCCACAGCGCGTCGACCGCCCAGCCCGTGCTTGCGCAAGCACAAGCCCTCGCTCCAGGCGAATGCTGCTGATTCAACGCACTTTCGTTTCCCACGGTGCCCGTCTGTTCGGATTCTTGCGTCAGTCGGTGTGCCAAGCCCGACACCAGTCTGATACCCGGTCGGCCTGCCCGAGTCCCCCCTGTATTCACAGAGCCTTGCCGGTCATATCGGACACGCCCCTCGGGCCAGCGACCGCCCCCACTTCCACACATCGCGCATGCCGTCATACAGTCCCATGATGCGATCGACCACTCCGTCCGGGCCTTCGTGTATCTCAGGCGCTGCCTCCGGCGACCAGTCGGCAAGGTCCAGTTCCTCGACTGCGGGAGAGAGACCATCATCATCAGCCCACTGTTCTCGCCTTGCTTCCTCGTCCTCACTGAGACGATATCATCACCGCCCCCGACTCCCCAGCCCAGTCCAGTCTCGCCCACCCCAGCTCGTCTTGGCAATACGGGCCCTCATTTGTATCCGCTCCTGCGTCAACACATCCGCCCCGTGGTTCGGTCATGGCCGCACTCACCCGAGACCGTCGCCGTTCTCAGTCGGAGCCCGTCTGTCCTGCGGCCCGGTTCTTCGTGCGGACCGGTGCTATCGTCTTGGCTGGCTTCGGGTGCGTGCTTGTGGGTTGGAGACGGCATCGGCGAAGCTATGGCCCGCTCAGCGATCCAGGGGCCTGTCACGGCCGATACAAGCGTTCGCAGCCAGCGTCGTATCCACTCCAGGATCCTCCTCGCCGTCGCAGTCCACATCCGCACCACAAAGTACGCAACGATAAAGAGCACGCTGGGGGTTGGATCGTGTCAGTCTCCCTGCAATGTGTGGTGCCCACATGTCCACATTCAGATATCTTCGCAGCCGCGATCGAGCGACTTACCTCGAAAGCTTGAACATAAATGTCAACCACGGCAGCATCCTGTTTGCCAGACCAATGTCGAGCCCCTCGGCATACTCGTCCAGGGACTCGGCCGACGATTCGTGGACCAGCTGCTGGTGATACGACCCGACATACTTCCATTTGGTCCGGTGTCGCACACGTTGCATCTGCTCCAGCGGCTCGCCTTCTTCGATATCGAGAAAGCTCAAGAGGTCCCTCGAATCGATCGCCGAGCCGGAGTGGTCCCGACAAGGGCCTCCTCGTCCGGCTGGACCGCCAAACGCCGGCAACCAGTGCCGACTGGACCCACCGAAAGCTGGCCCAGATGTCCCGTCGCTTTGCTGGCCTGGAGGGCTCTCTTGCGTATCGTCCAGCGACGAGCCGCGAGCATGGATCTTGCGAGCGTGAGGCTCGCCCGAGTCCCTTTGGTATGGGTCCTCCTCGCAGTCCGGGCTCTTGCTGCCGTCGCTGTCGGCTCCGTGTGAGACATGTGGGGCCTTTAGAAACATCTCTTGAACAAACATACTTTGCTGGAGGTGTGTTCCGGGTATCGGCAGGTCTCCATCCTCGCATTCTGCTGGCGAGACCGAGTTGCCGGCACGGACAGTATTTGCCTCGAGCAGGGTGACTTTCTGGACGATCGGATTCCATCGAACACGATGCTTTCTTCGGCCGGGCACCTCGGGCCTGTCTCCATCGTCTGGTTCGCCGCGAAGACCGCCGGCGATGGCCTCCGAGTCCGAAAGCGCTCCGTTCAAGACACCGGATGTGTCCTTGGCAGTCTTGAGCGAGAGCGACAGGTGGTCGGAGAGGATCTGCACCCGATGGTCGCTGTCGGCGTCGTGGATCTGGTTTGTCTTGATCAGATACAGCTCTCGCAGCTGGCTCATAAAGTCGTCGCCCGTCGACGACTTCAAGATCGGCCGGGGTCGATTTACGCGCCTGCCCTTGCATTCATCTCGATCGGGCTTTGGGCCGGAGCGGTCTGCAATCGCAGATTGCTGCTGGGGATTGCCTGTGACTGTGTCGGACGTAGGTTCGTAGAGGGGCTGATCTTTGGATGAACGATCCCTTGGATCGGAATGCGGATAGGCCAGCCGGATTAGCAGGCGTTCAGTTGTGGTCTGAACGTCGTTCACAGGCTTCGTATTCCGTCAGCGGCTACGGCCGGCACGAGCGACTGTAGACTATGCAACTCGGATGCTCATCAATTGATTCTCCAGCGAACCCGCAGAGATCCTGTTCCACGGCGATGTGCGCTTCCCACCCACCCTCTCGCAATGCTGGCCACTGCTCGCCTACCATATCGCCGCCTGGTCGGCCTTTCTCAGATGATAGTGGGACTGGAAGAACCTTCTCCAGGCCACATTCTCCAGCCGCGGGCCATCCGGCAACAGGGTCTTGTGTCTGGCCACGGCCCGCCAGGTCTGGTGCAGATCCAGAGGCTCCAGGCCAAAGGTCAGGTAGTCGATGCGCTCTCCGGACAGGTCGCTGGAGAGATGCGAGCGCAGGTCCCGAGAATTAGGCTGTGGAGCCAGAGGATGCCGCCGGGACGAGCTGTCCTTGGCTGATTGATGCTGCCATTTGGGAGACTGGTTGCCGCAGGACAGCAGAGGAGAGATCCAGCGATCGCCAGGGTGTTCGGGAATGCCCATGGAGATGCCTTCACTCGAGCCACGAGCCAGCCCGGCGGCCTCGTCCTGACCCGGCATCGCCGGCTCAGCGTCGTCGGTGGTGCTCGAAGCCAGCAGCGTGGCCGATGAGGACAGTGAAAGAGAGCCCTGGGCGTCCTCAGAAGTCGTCATAGGGTCGTCCATCTCCATCTCGAGGCTGCCGATGGTCCTGGCACAGAGGCTATAGCCAACAGGATCGCAGTCGATGCGAGCAAGTCTATCTGCAATGTGATTGCTGCTGCTGCCGCTACTGCTGCTGCTGCTGAGATGGTAGTCGAGTAGATGGAGCGAGTTGACGCAGAAATCCAGGTTCATCCAGGACGAGTCGAGATGACTGAGAAGCAAAGCAGGATGGGGAAGGAAAACGCCTGCTCCGTTGACGCAATCGTCGGAAGAGCAAAGCCCAGGCAGAGTAAGCGTCCAGCACCAATAGCGATCTCAGGAGGGTGCCCCGTGGGATCGATCGCTCGTCGAGAGGAGTCGTGCAGATGCGTGCTGCAGCGGGTCCGGGCTGGATCAAGAATCAGCCCCGGAGCAGAGAGGTTGGGCTATTTCGCCATCACGGCCCTCATTGCCATCATTTGGATCCCTCCGCCCGCCGGCGATTCCCGAAGACCTCCCTTTCTTTCTGTTCCCCTCCGTGCGCAGGGGCGACGATTGGGCAACCGAACGGAATCTTGGCTGGTTGAACAGAGCAAAGTGCAGCTGACAGAGCCGACAAGACCGAGCGGTTCAACGTGGGGCATGCGATAGCGCAGCAACGAGCCCGGGGAGGAGCGGATCGGGTTGGCGGGCGGGAACGGGAGAGCTCGCTGGCGGGAATTGTGATTGGAATAGCGATGCCGGGCGAATGGAGGAGGGAGGCAGCGGAGACCTACGGAAGTCGGATGAAGGCAGCCGAGCTGCAGAGTGGATCGCCATCGTGGGAATGGCCGTGTGCGCACTTCCCCATTGGGCATGTCGTCTGTGATGGCCTGCACAATGGTTTGAGGGAACAAATCCCTTGGTAGATCAATAATCTGCGTGCTCCGCTCTTGATTGTACTGATTGTATTCAGGAGAGCGAGAGTGGTCAGCTACCAAACTCATGGGGACTCGGCTCCGCTTTGGCCAGGCGGCGCGAGCGAGCACTGTTATCGCACATGCATGACCTTGGGCTTGGCGGGGGGTGTCTGCGGCGCTCTGGATTGTCGTTCCTTGAGGCTGTCCTCGATTTTGATCAGCGACATCAGGTCGCTCGAGTTCTTGTCGCGAACAAAGCTCGAGATCTTGAGGGCGTAGTTCTTTCTGTTCTCGGTTTGGTCGTGGTCGACAAAGGGCAGATGCATCAGTCGGTCCTGAGGCGTTATGGAGGGAGCAGGAGGCAAAGAGACACCGTGAGCAAGAGAGGCATCGATCGCTGTGCGCACGCTCTGGGGGAGGGGTTACTGCCGATATCATCCGAGCGATGTCGTCTGGTCGTGAACAGCGAGTTTGATGATAGTCATTTGTGCTTCGAGCGCCGCCTACCGTTTCCGAGATGTGATGGTGGCTGTCGCTTTCGGCCTGCACCGTAACTTTGGTGTTGCGGCCCCACTCCATATTGGCCGAGTACATGGTATTGACCTTGAGCTCTCGCGGGACGACAGGATATTGTATCGGGGGAACACGAGTGCTCGACCTGCATGTAGTATCGAGATGAGGAACGCTATGCCATGCCATGTCGTGCCATCAACTCTCCACCAGCATCGCTGTCTGGCCCCTCGCGGGTCTGCTGTCCTGCAACTGGCCATATCAATCTTCACTCCACTGACGCCTCCATACCAGTTCTTGGTCCTTGGTTGCTTCTCTAGATCCAGCGCAGATTCGATGGAGACGAGCCGCTGCGGCTCTTCAACCTGCAGTCCTTTTTTACTGCCCCTGGGCGTATCCTTTGGCAGCATTCGGTATCTTGGCGGTCCTGCGCATCAATCGACAGAGGCTTCAGCGACGGCACCGATTCCACCACTCCATCACTCCATCACTCCACCACTCCATCACTCCATCACTCCATCACTCCATCACTCCATCACTCCATCACTCCATCACTCCATCACTCCATCACTCCATCACTCCATCACTCCATCACTGCATCGCCCATATTCATCTGCCACTCACGTTTTCCACCAGGCAGATTCTGGACGTCGGGGGCCGACGGTCCAACTGCGCTCATGCTGCCGTATGGGTTTCGGTACAGCTTGCCGTCCAGGCGTCCGTATGTGCACTCTGGACCCAAAGCCCTGGTATCTCCAGCGTTTCCAGCGAGCGTCATGCCCAGCGCATACTGCATGCCTTCACCGCCTGGGCCGTGCCATGATGCCGGATATGCCGGCCGGCTCGACTGCTTCCCGAGCACGCAATTGAGCCTCCGCAGGAACAACACCCGGTTGCTCGACCCCAAGGTGGTGTTGCGAAAGCGCTTCGAGTGCGCCAGGTTGACGAACATGTTGCCGGTGCAGCATTGGCAGTAGCTTGGGTGCGAGTAGTGCGAGTGGTGGTGGTGCGGCGATCGCTCGTCCTCGTCGCTCTGGGTTGCGATAGACCCGTCCAGATCGAGATCGCCGCCGCCGGTCCGGCGATCTTCCTTCTCCGCGATGGTGCTGGCAACATGGTACGAGCCGTACTCGGGGTTGAGGCTCGTGAACGAGCTGTGGTTGTGGTCCGCTGGGCGACCGGGCTTCTTTCCGGCTTCGGGTCCGCTCCTGGTCTTGTCTTCCGAGCGGGCGCTGCTGGTTGGATTCCGGGCCTGCTTTTGCTCGTCTCGCAGCCGAGCCGTAAGATCCGACGGCCTCGCTACGGGCTCGGGAATCTCGCGCACAGTCCGAGTACTCTGGGGACCAAATCCATGCGACGGACCGATGGTGATGCTGATCGGGCCGGTTGTTGGCACCAGCGACGATGTCGAGAACGGCGGCTTGGTGCTCTGTTGCGCCGTAATCTCTGCAGCCTTGAGCGGCAGCAGTACCGGCAGCGAATGCGGCTGGGAGTGAGCATGCGGATGGATCGAGGATCTGCGGGGCGAGCCCGTCGCACCCTCGTCTGGAGGCGGAAGGGTCTCGAGTGGAATCTGTCGGAGCGGTGTCGACAACGGCATCAATGTCGCCGGTCGGAAAAACGACTGGGCATTGGGCGTCAGCTGGGTGTGCACCATGAACAGGGCCTCGGGATTCTTGACCTCGATGACATTGGCCGTCTCCTGCAGCATTGCCCGCAGCTCGTCGGCAAAGTCGCTGCGTCCCTCGTCTGCACCACCGAACGCAGGGATCTCCGAGCCTGCTGCAGCAAACTTTACGAAGGCATCGGCTGTCTCGGCCGCACCAGGGCCGCTCTTGGATGCGTCGGCCAGAACCACGGCCGAGGCGCCGTCCGGCTTGACCGGGACGATCGAAGTCACCAGAGGCGGCTCCTTGGCAGCATCTGCGGCGGCGGGAGCCATAGGTTTAGATACAGTCCCGATGGCTGCGACTGCAGCTTGCGCAACGCCTGGACCACTTGCACCTTCGTCGTTCCAGCGAACAGCTGCTCGAGTCGGCGCTGTGAGTGGTCGCTTCTTCATGGACGATCCTCCGGCCTGTCGTTGCCCTGCGTCGCTAGTGTCCGCCTCCTAGAGAGCAGCGAAGCCAATGCAGCAAGAAGGACGAGCATCATCCGTCAGAGCCATCCGGTGCGGCTAAAGCATACTTGCTTCGACGGAATTAATGGCGCTTGGTCCGCTGGTGGCGGAGACAGCGTGCGTGGGAACTCGACTACTCACCTCAGCTGCCTTAGTATCGACATCTTGGCCGACGGTGTCGACGATGCGATCTGGCGGATATCCTGCTGTCTTTGGGAGCGGCGGTGCAGCTATCACAAAGGGACTGAAAGACGACGTCTGAAATGACTGGACCGAGAACTTGAGCGACGTTCCAGTCCAGGGCCGTTTGGGTCGGGCCTGCCTCCTGGGTGTTCCCGGCTCGTCTGGGACGGGAGTACCTTCCATCGTCGGCAAATCCGAGGCGCACTCGGAAACAATCTGTTGGGTGGAGGGGGCCGCTTGCGGAGCAACAGACAATCAATAGAGCGGGATATCAAGATATCAAGATAGCGAGGATTTGGGGCGTCGAACGAGCGCTGGGGTGACCGATGCTCCTTGTCAAGCAGTGAGGCGACTGGATGATGGCGGCCAAAAGCTCAACAATGTCTCTCACAGGCAAACGCAGCACCGATTTCGGATGTGCAGCTTTGTCTGCCATCCGTATGCCGCAGCCGGCCGCTGACGCACAAACTGGCTTGCCAGCTTTTGTTCCGAAGCCATCCGAGTCCCCGATGTCGGTCGGCCCAATCCCAATCACCAGCGAGACGCCATCATCAGCCACTGCACAGCGGCTGGATTGCGGCAATGTCAGTGACGCCGGCGGATTGCCCGGCTCTGGACAGCACACTCCGAGCGCAAGTCCCGCTGCTGTCCTTTGGACGCTGTGACGACGAAAGAGACCATGTTGCAAACAGTTCTCGCGGCAGCTACATGTCGCCCATCCACCCCCGCCACAGGTCATGCCATGGTGTAGATCGGATGCCGGTCCGCTTCCAATACCCGCTGGCTGATCAGGCACTGGATCGCCCATTCGGTCGTCACGACCGGTCCGCGTATGTGCTTGGCAAGCTGGGTCTCGTGCATCTCCAGGAACTGGAGCTGCTGCTTCAACAGCGCCTCTCGCTGCTGCAGCCCCGCCGTCATCGACGAGTATGGGTCGGGATGGTGGCTGCGTTCTGGTGTCTGCGACTTTTCCACCAGAACAAAGTCGATCCGGCGAGACTCGGCCTTGACGTGAATGCCCCCGAGTCCCTTGGAGTAGGCATGCCGCTGGCTGGTGGGCAGGGCAAAGTACGACTCTAGATTGTTCACCTTGCCCTTGTTGATGCTGCCGATATGGACAACAGCCCCGCTGGCCATCCGGATGATCTTGTCCCAGTCAACGAGCTAGTCCAGTCCGAAAGTTCAAGGCACGAGAGAGGGAAGGAGACATCGCGTTAGGATACGATGCAGACAGGACAAGTGGCTGCGGACCGACCCATATTCTTGCGGCCCACCTTGCGATCGTAGCTTCCGAGTACTGGGGATGCAGTTATGATTCGATGGAAGGGCCCGTGTGAGAATGCTGCAACAGGACTACATGCAGCAATGATTCGGCGGCGATGACAGTCACTCACTCAGAAAAGTATATCCATGGAAGAGTCCTGGCTTGTCAGGCGGAATGGTCGATACCGCCGAGTGCTGCCTCGGCCGAGTCCGGCAGAGCAGAGGAGTGTGTTTGTCAGTACCAAAGCATGTCGTGGCAAAGCGTCTGGACTCCTTGGCTCTCCCCCCCCCCGCTGCTCGTGCGCTCTGTGTGTATCGCACTCACATATCCCAGATCCAGCGACCAGCCGTTGGACATGCGATATTTTTCTTTGTTCTGGATTGTGTTCTGCAGCGACAAAACCTGGATCAGCAAAAGTCGAGTGGTGCTGGCACGTCTCTTTCTTTCCCGCGAGCGGCACTGCCACTTACCGTCCGACAGCAGTCTCGAACCCTGGAAGAGCACGAATGTGGCGGAGCGAATGAGCCATCACAGCCACTCTTCTCGGCACAGAGTCACTCGGTATCGCTGACTGGAACGGCGACTCGATGGGTGATTGCAAGCCAAAGCCGCGCAGATTATGCTTACCATGCAAAGCCGACCACAGTCAGGCCCAGCGCCAACGCCATGAGGAATTTTTTCGTCCGCGACGGCCGATTTGAAATCACAATCACCTCGGCAAAGGACTTCTTCAACCTGTCCAGCCTCCGCTCGCCCTCGCCCTCGTCAAAGTAGTCGTCAATCTCGTCGACAATGGTGCCGCCGCCTTCTTGTATCTGAGTCGTAAGATAAGCACGATCGGGCGCAGGATAGCTCTCGACTACGTGCCGGGAATGATTAGAGGCTGTCAGGGAGAGGGGTAGTCGGCAGTCCAGGGCTATACGATCGTGCGTGCCCACGAAGGCACCAGAAGGCTGCTACCTACAGTCGCTGGTCTCCACCGAACGGGCCAATTCTTCGCCCGGCATCGTGAGAATGAACGCAAATGCTGAAAAGATCTTCTTGGAGCGGGGCATGGGTCCCATGAGTTGCTCTGTGCCAGCGAAACGAAAGGCGTGACGGTGAGCAGAGCCGCGGACTGTGTCGAGTGTCGCGGGCGTCGCTGTCTGTCGACCTACCGAGTGTCTGCACGGAGCGGGAGTGATCCTTGGATGGAGACTTTTGGGTGCTTGACATCAGCATATCGCAATTCCTGTCCTCGATCCTCCTCCGCTGGTTGAACCGGAGCTGCTCGACTGAGAGACAGACCGCCGCCAAGACGCAGTTCTTGACTGTCTTGCCCTTTGCAAGCTGGGCACGGACGATCACCGACTTGTCCGTCGAAGTCACGGACATCACAACCGCGCTGGCCTTCTTGGAATAGTCCGATCCCACAATCACGGTGCATTGGTCGTATCTCTCGACCACTAGGGGATGTATGTCATGGATATCGACGACTGCCGGCGGGCCGCCTGAGCATGGATGCAGAAGGTGAGATGGGTCGAGAGTCTGTGGTCACATTTGCGTGTCTGGGACAAGACCGTCGCCACCACGCTGCCGCACAGGAATAGCACCTACCGCCATGGTACTCGAGGGTGTAGCGGTTCGACTCTGAATACCGCGCTAGAATCGTGGCCTGCAGGGCATTCGAAACCGAATTGATCAGACTGGATCGCAGCAGCGGCATTTGCGATCGCTCCAATTCCTTGCTCCACCATCCCGAGAGAGTACATCCAGGAGGGACGATGCCAAGAGGGAGAATTGCGGGACGCGTTCATGGCACGGAATCGGCTCCTCACCGAATAGTAGTATCCGTCGTCCTTCCAAATCGCCCACACTTCATCGCCTTCTTCGTATGACCCTGGGCTGCCGTCGGTGGCGGCAGTGGACAGCCCAAACTTGGGCTCCTCCTTCAACTTCCGTTTGCGCGGGCTTGAGAACCTGGCCAGTGCATCTGGCTCGGTCGAGGCATCGAGGTAGGAGCGCGAGCGTGCATCCAGCGCCGGACGATCCTCGGCGGTCTTGTTGCGCTGTCGCTTCGCAGTCCTAGGCGGGACAGCAGCAGTGGCAGGCGCAATCTTGGCCTTTGGCGTTACCGGTGGCGGGGCTGCCCGTGGTGTTTGCGGACGCCGCGGCGGAGACATGAATCCGGCAGAGAATCGTCGAGCAGGATTGTAGTCGTCGTCGTGTGGATTGTCTGGCTCGCTGCTGCTGTCAGAGTCGAAGCTATGATCGATCCTGTGATCCGGCACATCAGATGACGGTGGCGGTTGCTCCATCGGTGGCAAAGGCTCTGGCGATCGAGGATCCGCTGGGGTGTGCGTCTGCGAGACAACCAGCGGATGATCAAGCTCAGGAATGTCCACCTGAAGCGTGAAAAGATCGTCCTCCACTCTCGTTTTGACTCTGTCGTTGAGAGATGATGTCGATGTCTTTGGCTTTGGAGGCTTGGCGACAGAGTCAGCAGGCACAGGCTGTTGCTGTTGCTGTTGCTGTTGCTGTTGCTGTTGCTGTTGCTGTTGCTGTTTTGAAGTTGGCGAGCCCATACCCTTGAGCTTCCCGATGTGATTAAAGTACTTGCCACACAGACGACAGAGTGTTTTCTGGCCATCAGGGCCGACCTGCCACTCGGTGGTGATCCAAATGCCACAGTTGGAGCAGGACTGCACCGGATGCATCAAAGCCGGGTCTGCTGAGTCTGCGTTGCCTGTTTCGGCCTCGGGCGGGCTTGAGGTGACAGGTGTGGGCATACGGGTCGTCTGAGGCTTCTCCTTGGAGGTAGAGGCGACTGGACTTGTGACTGGGTCATTCTTGGGCTTGGGCTTCTCTCGGCTTGGTGTGATCCATAGTGCTCGCTGCCGATGGCCAAGCGGCAGATATGATGCGCGGGCTGTCGTCGGATCCTTGGGCGCAAACACATGGATGGGATAGAGAGCTTCTTTGTTTGGGTTGTTCCGGAAGGGAGTGGCGCCGAGGGGGACCTGGGCCTGGGCCTGGGCCTGGGTTTGGGTTTGGGCTGCGAGAACCGGCCCGGTCTGCAAGGAGGTAGCATCGCTTGACTTTGGCGGCGAGACGAGATCGATGATCTCGGTGTCGGCATGGGCATGGGCATGCGATGTGGGTGCCTCCGAACTCTTTGGACGCTTGGCCGGGCGGAGTTCATCTGGCGTATACTCAATGTCGTCCGACATGGTGTGTTTCTGGATTCTCGCAGGAGTCGATGTGGATGCAGATGCGAACGCAGGTGGAGGTGGAGGTGGAGGTTGGTGCGGCTGGACTGAAGAGCCGCCGATGGCATGTGTGGTGCGTGGAGGTGCGCTGCCTATACTTCCAGTGGAGTCAGGCTTTACATCCACCCGCTCAGATACATCCACGATCATCTCGCTGCGCGCAAGTGCGACGATTTCAATCGAGGGCGTCTGAGAGGATGGAACAAAAGAGGTTGGCGAATGCAAGTCGCCAGCTTGGTGAGCACCGAGCACCGCTTGCGAGGCAGGGATGTGTTGCGGAGATTCGTTGACTGACTCTAACGCGATCCAGCTCTTGTGTGTGTCGAGGTCCAAGGTGGGCATCGAGGACTCGATGAGCAGCACCGATCTACTCCGGGCCGGAAGTAGCTCTGGTGTTGACAATCTGGGCTCGGCAATGTCGGCGCCGCCGTCTCCAGCCAAGTATCCACCATGGCCATCACCAGCACCATGGTTCTGTGCGTGATTCTGCTGATGCTCGTCATCAAGAGCGTTCTTGCGGCCAACGCTGGAGTCGCTTTGGACATCGCTGTCTGGATAGGCCAAACTGTTTCTGGGAGCTGCGGCCTCTGGGCTGAGCGCCGTGACGGACACAGCAGAGACAGCAGTGCGAGGGCGGACCAGCACGTCTTCGCCTGTTCGCGTGCCTGTGGGAGTTGCTACCAGCCCCTCACAGAGATTGAACGCCTGGGTCGGCTGCGACATGGATGCGCCTTCCTCGTCCTGGTCGATGAACGTGGAGGCACCGTATATCGAGGTCGGGAAGTCCTGGACGGCGGGAACGATCGGCGGCTCGAGCGTATTGTCTGTATCCATCTCGGTGTGCGCCTCGGGGCAGGCATCGTCGTCTGGCAATGTGCCAGCAGGCTGCCCCTCGGCTCGGGACGTTGCGTTGCGCAGGTCCCGCACATCATCGTCGTCTTCCCCAAGAAAGGGCAGGTTGCGGTTGAAGGAGCCCAGTGGTTGGGTGGCAAGGGTCATGGACACATCTGGGCACGACAAGCGACTCAGTGATCGGCCATGAGCTCGAGCATCGTACTCCCACCGTTCCCGATTCGACCCATGCCTGGGCGCAGTGGCAGATTGCATGAATGCATGCAGTGGCGCTCACCTGGATCAGGAGCACACTGCGCTGCAGCCTCCGATTGGTATCGGTTTCGGGCGAAAGATTCGGCGGGCCTTGAGTTCCAGCGCAGCAACGGCGGTGTGCTGTCCAAGTCGCCCACGGGCTTGCGAACGTCTCGGGAGCTCTGCCGACTTGGCGACTGCACCATCGAGACCTGGGCTCGCAGGCCGTACATTGCCGGTGTAGTTGGAGTCTTTGGGGTGTCAAGCTGGCGCCGAGGCATCGGGGGCGTTCGCTGTCGCTTGGGCGCTGGAGCTGGGATGGGAGCCGCTGTCGATCGTGGTCCACTTGCTGGGCGCTGACCTGACGGCTCCTCCAAAGGAGCACCATGGACGCCACTGTCGACGCTGGCCCGAGCTACATAGTCCAGCGCCGACTGAGACACGAGCTGCGTCGGCTCGATGTCGACCACGGTTGATTGATCGGATGAGAGTTTGAGATCGGTGGCCTCATTTGCAGGCTCGGACGCTTCTGGGTATGGCTCCGGAGTCAGACTGCTCGGCTGAGAATGTGATATCCGACCACCCACTGGCAGCTCAGCATCCCCGTGGTCCAATATCATGGAGAGCTGCAGCGATTCTGCATACATTGGAGTGCCGGACGGTGCGGAGCCATGCGATTCGACCGAAAATCCTCTCTGGAGCACGAGCCAGCGGTTGATCGACGACTGAGAGGGCTGCGCTGATGCGGCTGACCTATTTCTGGCGAGACCATGTGCGGCCATATCCGATCCGGTCGACGGATCTGTTTCCGAAGGCGTAGCATCAAGGTTGTCTCTTGGAATCTCGGGCAGGTCGAGGGGACCATGGCGCTCGCTTGCGGCGCTCTGGGGTCGAGGGACGTTTGAGAGATCGAACAAGCCAATGTCGGTGTCGTCGACGATCGAGGAGGTGGTGGGGAATGGGAGCGCAGGAGCCTCGGCTTTCGGCAGATGGGCGCTGGAGGCTGGATCGGCAGCCGAGTCTGCAGTGAATGTGAGTTGGGCCTGGTTCATCGAGTCTGCGGAAAGGAGGCTGCGAGTGAGCGGAGATGCCGAGGTTGAGTGCGGGGGACAAAGATGGCGCTCACGCTGCACATCGCCTTGCATACGATCCAAGACAGCCAGAGGGTCGGGGGAGGGTGGTGAGCGGCAGAGAGGAGGTGGGAATGCAGGAAAGTCGGAAGGCGGGGGCGGGCTCTGGGCACCTTGGATGGCTGCGACGGTCGGCGGGACCCGGGACCATTTCCACAACCGACGGCCAGGCGGCAGCAGGCCTGTGCGGATGTTCTCTGGTAGGGCTCTCGATGCAGACATGTCTTGGAGTTGGAAGTCAAGGGCGATGTCGGAACGACGGGTGCGGGATGCGAGAAATGCATCTCCAGGGCAAATGGCCTGGCTTTGCAGCGCTGCGCACCCGGGCTGGCTCCCAAGCAAGCACCCAGCCAGATTGAGGAACAAGGGACGAGGGGCAAGAGAGAAGGGCAGAGAAGGGCACTGCATCGGATTCTGTATTGATCATTGGGGTTTATACTGACGAGGTGCAGATGTGCTCGGGCCTGCGAGGCGCCACATCTGAGCCGGGTACATCATAGTTGGAGATACGGAAGAAGGATATTTCTAGGGTCGAAGGAAGCACAATGAGGGTGCAAACGGAAAGACATATTTGAGGGACAGGACAAGCAGAACGGGAATGGGTCTTTGACCATGTCGTTGATGGGCAAAGATGCGGCTGGTCCCTCTCAGATACGGGGAGACCAGCCACGATCTAGGACAGAGAGGGAGGGGGGAACGGAAGACTCAGTTGGCATAGTTGATGTAGTAGTTGAAGTTGTAGAGAGCCGGGCTGCTGGTGATCGGGAAGTCGCCCTGGCTGGTGAGGACGACGTTGTTGTTGCGCGAGACGGTGATGATCTGGTATCCAAGCGAGAAGGGAATCTCGGTGGTCTGGAGGCCCTGGCCGACCTGCACGTTGACCGTCCTGGCACCAGTGCGAATGGTCAGGGTGGCAGGGGCTGTGGAGAGAGGTGAGCAGTGAGGATTGAGTTGTTGTCGAACGGGAACCGACAGTGACGAGGCGGACAGACAGCGGCGCCTTGACATACCAGTGAGCATCGTGACAACGTAGATGTTATCGTCCATAGTATTGGCCTCGCTGGGCTTGGGATAGGGCGTCTGAGCCGGGATGGCATTCTTGGGGTGCAAGCGGTACCAATAGTACACTTCGTCCCGCTGCCACACATGAATACAGGTCCGGGTGTGAGACAAGAGCTTGGACCAGCATCTCGGGCAGGGACAGGCGGGCGCAACATCGGACTCAAGTCATGCCAATCGTGCTAGGGGGGGGGAACAGCGAGTGTCCTACCGCGATCTTGGGGAACTTGCCGTTATTCTTGAAGGCTTGGATGTAGTATCGTCCAAGCGACAGGATGGGCTGATGGGGATACTGGGTCTGGTCGTACTGGATGGCTTCGTGAGACTGCGGGAATGTGGTGACATAGGACGACTCGGAAAAGTCTGCAGGATCGAGGGCAGTGTGAGCCAGAACCGGCAGGCCAAGAAGGAGGCAGCAACAGCGAGTCATGGGATGTACAAACACTGGTATCGAAGCGAGAAAGTGTGTTACCGTTCCAGGTGATGATGTAGGCATGGTTGGCATTGTGGGTGATGATGTCGCTCCAGCGATTGATCCAGAGGAATCCGTGGTTGCCGTGAACGGTTTGCTCGCGGGCCTGGTAGGTAGCGAACCAAGGCGAGATACCTGTGTCGTGCGTAGGAGACGGATGATGAGCAGCCCGCCATGTATGCGCTGCCCGTGCTCAACGACGAACGCCCGAGTCGAGAGCATGACGCCAGCGTCGGCGATAGCAAAGGAGTAGTCGAGACATCCTGCGCCGCCGTTTGTGGCTGCTGCACTCACCGGCCACGTATTCGTGCGTCGAGCCGAGCTGGCTCATGGCTGACTGGAACTGAGGGTCGTCGTTCGAGCTCCAGGAGTATGGCTTGCTGCCCACGGGCCAGCAGTTCCATGAGACATAGGCATCCAAGCCGGTCTGACTGAGGGCGTTGGGGGCCAGGAAGAAGGCCGGCATCAGGTAGATAGGGTGATCGCTCTTGACGGTGTTCCAGTTGAAGTTTTGTCCACCAAACGTGTTGACGACCTGGCGGCCATGCAGATAGAGCTGGCTTTGGCGGTTGGCATAGCGCCGAAGGATCTGCGGGATCGTTGCGGCTGTGTATGGGATGGGCTGGCCGTTGGAGCCGCTGGCGGTCATGTCAAAGCAAAGGAACAGCTTGAAGCCCTTGGCATCGGCAGCATCAAAGAACTGGTCGACAAGAGACTGGTAGGTCTGGTACCACTGGGCTGTTGGATGTCGGGAAAGGAAACATGGTGCATCGGATGAGGGCGCGGGCCGGAATGCAGACGGGTCCGTGACCGAGTCAGCATCGAGAAGCATCGACAATCATACCGCCGACGTTCAACGCAAAAGCGTCGATGCCGTAGCTCTTGGCCGTGTCGATCTCAGCCATGTAGCCTTGGGTGTTCTGCGCAATGTCAGTGTAAGCCACCTGGTGGAAAGAAGCCGAGGCAGAACGTTATGTTAGTCCCATGATCCAGCGGAACAGAAGGCGGCACGCGGATCGGCGGTGCAAGGGGCAGGGGCCGGCTGACCAGGACATACCATGTAGTGAGCAAAGACAAACCGGCCGTTGCAGGCACCACAATCCCCCGGACAGGTGCTGCAAAGCTCGCCAGCCTCGCAAACGCCGTTGCCACACTGAGGGCCGTTGTTGGGAGTGACAGAAGGCGAGGGGGAAGCGGCAGTGGTCGATGTCGTAGTGGTCGTGCGGATGGACGTTGTGTGAATGGTGGAGGAAGTGTGAGTGGTGGAAGGAGTATGGGTAGTGGAAGTGGAGGGAGTGTGAGTGGTGGAAGTGGAAGGAGTGTGGGTGGTGGAAGGAGTGTGAGTGGTGGAGGGAGTGTGAGTGGTGGTGGTGGTAGAGGAGCTGGATGGATGGACAGAGGAGCTGGGAGGCACATGAGAAGTGGCAGAAGATTGATGGGCACTTGATCGAGCAATGGACGAGGTCGGCGGCAATCGGGAGTGCGAGGGGATGGCGGTGGTGTGGGTAGAAGAGCGCTGCGAATGCGAGGGCCGATGAGCAGACGAGTGGGGCGCGGGTCGGGTTGTGGTCTTGGACTTGCTGCTCCGGTGGTGGTGGGGGTGGGTGTGGTGGGCACGCTGGCTGGCCGAGGCCTGGGCCACAAAGGCTGCAAGCAGAACAGCGAGGACGCAGAGAGCCAGGAAGCGCATGATGGAGGATTTGCCGGGCACGAGAGCGGGAGGCAGAGTGATCCGCCCTCGGGGTATATATGCAAAGGTGGAGAAGACCGAAGCGGCACCGGCGCTGCGGGCGCTGCCAAGGGCAGCAAGAGCAGAAAGGGAAGGAGCGGCAGCCATTGGTGCGGCCGGCGGTGCGTCCTGGCGCAACAAGCAGAGCTCAGCGGGAGGGATATGTGTGCAACGGGGGACGGGGGCGAACGACAAGGGCAGGGTGGATGGTGCGACGGGACAAGCATAAGCGGCTATCGAAATGAATCCGGGTGGGTTGGGGGCCGGTGTCGAAGTGTGTTTGGTGCGGGTATATCAGGCGTGGCGGAAGTGGAGCTGCAGCATACTTGACAGGAGCCCGGGTTGACATTGCACCTGGCATTTCCATCAACTTTGCACTTGGCGTTTTCACAAACATTCCACTTTGGCAGGCCGCGCCCAGTCACATTGCTGCCTGGGTCGCCGGGGGGAGGGTGTCAGACGACGCAGGTCTCTGGCCAGGTGCGCCCGAGGCGCTCGGCGTGACGTGACGAGATCGATGTTGAACATGAGTGGTGGCTGTGAACAACGGACCCGACCCGGCTGGGCGAGTAAAACGGTGAGCCCATGTTGCACGGCTTTCTTTTTCGCCCACAAACAATGCGCCGGCACAAGGAGCCGTCTCCTGGCCACAGAGCCGGGGGGTCATCCACAGCGCTGTCCATGGCGCGAAGGACAACTGCGAAGGACAACTGCCAAGGACAACTGCGAAGGACAACTGGGAATGACAATTGTGCAGATGAGATTGCAAAGGACAATTGCGAAGGACAATTGTGCAGGCGGTGCGATCGACGTCGATGTCAAATCGAACAAGGGGCGATCGCCGCGCCGAACATGGCCAAACCAGAGCCACATGACACTTCCGCCCGAGTCGACTCTCAGTCGTCAAAGTCGATACTTTTCCAGTCGCTCACACCGATCCACTTCAGATCGATCTCTTCATCCATCTCTGTCGTCGTCGCCGTCTTTGTCGGCAGCTGATTGAGTCGCCAAACAATCTGTCGTCCGTCCGCTCTGATCGGCAGTTCTCCGCAGAACGATGCCACCAGCGCCGTCCGCCGTCCAACTCGCTCGGGGACACCGCCGTTCCCGCCCTCCGCCATAACAACCTGTCGGCCCTGTCTCAGCAGGTCCATCCCGCCCTCCTGCAGCCGGGTCCGCTCCTCTCCCTCCCTCCCCCCCCATAAAGCCAGCGGCTCTTTGTCCACCATCGCTCGATCAGGTATCGATCCGCTCTGGCCCGCCCCAGGGAGCATCGGATCCACAGCACCACCACTTTGAGCTGATCGCTCTTTCTCCCTGCAGCTTCGTCGAGCTCTCGATCGCTTCTCCATCAATGTCCCAAGAAGCACTCGCTCCGGCGAGCGTCCCGCCAAAGGGCCCGACCATCAACGACAAAGTTCCGGACGGCCAGGTCAATCTGCGCTTCCTTCTCGTCAACGGCAACAAAACCGATCTGCTCGTCCTGCCCACCGACACCTTTGAGGTCGTCCGCAAGCGGATATTCGAGCAGTGGCCAACAGGTGCGATCGGCTCTTGACCCGGCCTCTGCCATCGTTTCCGCCAGCTATTCCGCCGACCATTTCGGCTGCCATTCTGTCTTTGCGGGCAGCAGCAATCGCTCTCCGCTCGTCTCCCTTCCCGCTGGTCCGTTCCTGCTATCGGCCCCTCATATCCCTACCGTTCCGATCTTGCAACCCACCACCCAAACTCTACAGACTGGAGCGACGGCCGACCGCTCGCACCCGAGAACCTGAAGATCCTATACCACGGCGCCTTTGTCCAGCCAACGAGCCCGGTCTCATGTGCGTACTGTCCTGTTCGCTTGGTGGGCGATCGCACCATCGCCAGCAAACCGGTCTTGGTTACCCACCGGCCGTGCTGACCCGTCTCTGCCCGTCGCTTCGTAGCGATCAATCCCCCACAAGGCCAGACAACAACGGTTCACCTGCTCGTCCGGAACGAAGCCCCGGCGGCCGAGAGTCAGTATCGCTCGTCGTTTGGTCTTTTAAACTTCTGGGCTGCATGGAGCCGTGCTTTGGAACTATAGCTTTATCACCCGCCCCTCGCTGCATGCTGTTCTTCCATCGCACGCCTTTTCCCTGACTGATCGTCGTTTCATCTACTCTGTGGGCCAACACTCGAATCATGCACATCTGATCCTTTCAATCATATCTGGGGCCTTTGAACACATGCGGGCTGGTGCTGCCCCTCGACCTGGCGCTCACTGCTCGATTCGTGACGACTCGCTCCCCATCACAGACAAGGAGGCACCCGCCGCAACCGGAGGCGACGGCGCTGTGCGAGAGCAGCGGAGCAGCGGGTGCAAGTGTATCATCTTGTAGCCCTCCAACACCGCCAATCATCAACTTGCTTCAACGACTCCCGCCTTTCTCGACCTTGCCGCAGAGCCATCACGTTGCTGGACACCCATCTCCCTCGAAAGCACTCTCCGCTCCTCGGTCTAAAGCAAAGAGCCGTCGACGGGCTTCGTATTTGCAATCGACACGACTGAGCAGGTTCATTCGGATGGAGATGCCCAGACTCCCTCCATAGCTGACCCATCCGACGAATCGACCCTCGACCCGCGCAGCTCCAAGCGACCGAGACCTCAATAAGTCCCTGCAACGATGACGGCAGATAGACCGCTGCGGACCCAATACATCTCTTATGCGATACCATACTCGAGCAGTGATCGCGGCGATGCTGCACTGGATCGCGACGATACTTCTCGACTGTGCCGTCGTCGATGTCGAAGCCTGCGCAGAAAGTCCACCTTGGGACCGTGGACCATGTGTATCGCCAGGGTTTCTGCTCCTGCTACTCGCTGAGATTGATGGATGGCATCCGCAGGTGCGCCGAGGACGGAGGGCGTCCCGTCGTTCGGAACAGACCAAGCCCGGTCACTCCACCATCCCAAAGGCAGCGACACATCCGCGGCGGGTTTTTGCAATCTGTGCAGCCAAGCTGTCGTTTCCAATGGCTCGTTTGGGGCAATCGCTTCTCGCCGCAGGTGCCTCGTTTCTGCGGCGCAGAGGAGGCTCGTTGGACGGCGGAGGTCGCCACCGACACATGATCATGGCTGGGAGCAAGGAGAGGCACCCGCAGATGACCAGAGCCGGGATGTACAGGCGGGCCCATCGCAGTCGAGGGTACCTTCCTGGTGCGCATGCCGGCGCTGTCCATGGACGACTGGATTGTCGCCGGGGCCAATGGACGGGCAATGTGACCGCGCGGGCCGGTCCATGATCAAACCGGCATTGCATGACCCAATGCTGCTGACTGGCTCGAGACGCTGCTCTTGGGCTCCTTGTCCAGGAACATGTGGTCTGCAACGGCAGGAGCACAGTCGCAGCCATGGCGATCGGTGCGGGTCATGCGGGATCTCTGGCTGTACATCGCAAGAGCAGTGCAGCCGTGGGAAAGACGGCGGATTGGCGGGCGGATTGGCGGTGGATTGGCGGTGGATTGGCGGTGGATTGGCGGCCAGCAAAGGATCGCGAACTCTGGCGGCATGTGGATGTGTCGAGAGACATGTTGCTGGTGCGCAGAACAATCAGCCGCCTGCCACAGATGAGCGGCGCCGGGGTTGCCCGCATGACCGGTGCCGCCAACCCGCCAATGCAACGAGGAGGAAAGAAAGAGGCAAGCGATGGTGCGCCCACACTGTTCATGGGATATCGGGTGCAGTTTGGGAACACACAACAGATCGCCAGGGTCGACATGTGGGCCGATGGGCTTGACGCCGGTCAGCTTGGGTGGGAATGGGCTTGCCCGACGATACGCTTGACCCGGCCTGCTCGACGATAAATACCCCCATGTTCGAGCATCCTCCATCTCCCTCCACGGCCAGCGCCCAGTTCGCTCAGCACCTTCCGTCTTCCAGTCTCATCCACCAACCCCTCCCTCTCCCACGACCCGCAGCATGGTGTTGATCCGCCGCCGCAACCTGCTCCAGGGCGTTGCCCTGGCTGGCCTTCTGGGCTCGGCCGCCGCCAAGGCCCTGGGCAGTCTCCCAGACTCGTACTGGCCCTCGCCGTCGTTCGAGGTCAGCGACGTTGTCAGCAACCTGGTCGACCAGCCGCTGGACCTGGGAGCGCTGCAGTCCACGGCCGTGGACATCCTGACCAAGAAGCTCGGCGTCAGCCAGAGCCAGTTTGCCATCACCACCTCGTGAGTACTGCCGTCGGTCAGAGTGCGGAGCTGGGCCACGGGCAATGTCGTCTGCACCGGGGTCTGCCGCCGTGCTGGCGCCTTGCACCATGTCCTGTGCATATCGGCTCCTGTCGCTCTCGATCCGACATGCTCGTTGGCACCTGGGCCTGGTGTGGTTCGCTGGGTCTTTGCCTCCCTCGGACTCGTTTCTCACTCTCGATTGCCCGCTCACTCTCGATTGCCCACTCGCTCTCAACTGCCCGCTCGCTCGCCTGTGCCTTCTGGCCTCAGCTTCCAGGATGACCATAACGGCATCTACCACCTGCACGTCCAGCAGCTGATCGGCGGGCAGCCCATCGCCAACGCCGTCGCCAACATCAACCTCGACAGCAACGGCAACCTGCTCTCGATCGGCTCGACCTTTGCCAAGGTCGACAGCTCGCTCACCAAGCGCGGCCTCGAGCCTCGTGCCGCCAAAATCTCGGCCAAGAAGGCCCTGACCAACTTCCTGACCAAGGCCAAGATCAAGTTCACCGCCAGCAAGCTCAAGGAGACCGTCAAGGACAACACAACCTCGGTCATCGACGGCGCCCAGGACTTTGCCCAGCTCCCCATCACGGCCTCGCTGCAGTACTACCAGGGCCCCTCGGGTGTCTCGCAGGTCTGGAACATCAACGTCTATACCAAGGGCGGCGACGACTGGTTCGATGCCTTTGTCGACAGCCAGACCGGCGAGGTCGTTGCCGTCGCCAACTGGGTCAACAAGTTTAGCCAGGCCGGGCCCAGCACTACCTACAACGTTATCCCCTTCAACTACGGCGACATCTCGCAAACCCCCCAGACGCCGGTCGCCAACCCCGCCGACCAGGACATCTCGCCTCTCGGCTGGCACGACGACGGCAGCGGTGCCAATCCCACCACCAAGGGCAACAACGTCCATGCCCAGGAGAACTGGAACGACAACCCTGCAGGCCAAGACGAGGCCCAGGGCACCCGCCCCACCGTCGGCAGCGACTACAACTTCAATTTCAAGTACGACACCACCCAGGACCCCAAGAGCAACGTCAACGCCGCCATCACGCAGCTGTTCTACATGAACAACATGGCCCACGATATCTTTTACCGATACGGCTTCAACGAGGCCAGCGGCAACTTCCAGACCAACAACTTTGGCAAAGGCGGCCAGGGCGGCGACTATGTGATTGCCAATGCCCAGGATGGCAGCGGCACCAACAACGGTAGGTACGAGCCCACAGCCAAGGCGGCCGTGGTCTGTCGGCCTGACATGTGGCGGGACAAGTGAAGCTGTGGGCAAGTGGTGGACTGCAGGAGTCATTGAGGTGGTGCAGTGGGCGGTGGGCTGGGATGAGCAGTGGGTCGACGGGCGGCACACACACGATGCTGGAACTGATGTTATCCACCATGCCGTCGCCCCATGTCCGCCATCAACCACACCAACCACATCAACCACATCAACCACATCAACCACATCAACCACATCAACCACACCTACCACGTCAACCACACTAACCACATCGCACATTGCAGCCAACTTTGCCACTCCCCCCGATGGACAGAACGGCCGCATGCGCATGTACATCTTCACCGCCACCACCCCCAACCGCGACGGCACCATGGACAACATGATCATCACCCACGAGTTTGGCCACGGCGTCTCGAACCGTCTCACTGGTGGCTCGGCCCAGGCCAACTGTCTCAGCACCACCACCGCCGGCGGTCTCGGCGAAGGCTGGAGCGACTTCTTTGCCAACATCTTTGAGCTCAAACCCACCTACAACCGAGACACCCCGATCTACGCTGCTCCTTACACCGTCGGCAACCCCAAGGGCATCCGCCACTACCCGTACACCTCCGACATGACCCTCAACCCCGAGACCTATGCCACCGTCGCAAAGTCGTCCGAGGTCCACAACGTTGGCGAGATCTGGACGCAGATGCTGATGGAGGTGGCCTGGAACCTCATCGAAAAGTACGGCTTCGAGCCCGACATCCAGAACTCCAAGAGCGGCAAGGGCAACAACATTGCTCTCCAGCTGGTCATCGACGGCCTCAAGCTGCAGCCTTGCAACCCCGACTTTGTGAGTGCCCGCAACGCCATCATCCAGGCCGACCAGCAGAACAACAACGGCGCCAATCTGTGTGAGATCTGGACTGGCTTTGCCAAGCGCGGCCTCGGCTACAGCGCCAAGGCAGGATCGTATGTCGATGCCAAGGACCTCCCTCCTGCTTGTGCTGGTCCAAAGTCCTCCAGCGTCCCACCGACCCCCAAGTCGACTACTACTGTCGTCCCTACCACCACCACCGATGCTCCCGTCCCCACCACCACCGATGCTCCTATCCCCACCACCACCGATGCCCCCATCCCTACCACCACCGACGAGGCTTCCCACCCTGTGCCAAGTCCGGGCACTCCCGTCTCGGGTGCTGCTTGTCGCTCGACCGGCGCCTATTCCTGCGGCCCAGACAACACCGTCTTGATCTGCGCTGGTTCTTGGGTGGTCCTTGGCAACTGTGCCGACGGAACCCAGTGTCAGCCTGAGACGGCAACCTGCAGCGATTAAACAAACGCCAGCTCGAGACACGCCATACTTTCAAGAGCCTCTTGAGCTGCGTATCTCTGATATGTACCCCCCCTCTCCCCCCTCTAAAGTTCGATGATGTGAATGGAAAGCAGCAACAGCCGTATAAGTAACGGCGGGAGTGGGCAGCAAGACAGTATCGCGGATGACCAAATTCTATGCCGTTCGGAATGTTAATGGAACATAATACAATCAGTGCTGAGCGACTTGCGCAGCTCCCCTGCTTGAAGACCAGGTGCAATTCCTTGCCAGGGGAGGACCCATCAGAGATGTGTAGTTGGCTTGTGCGATCGATTTCTGAGAAGTTTTCATGAGCACATCCAGTCGATACTTGCGACAGTCGAACAGCATATCGATAATCATGGCGTTGGTCAATATGCGGGGCATGTTCGAGTTGGCGATTGAGTGCGGCGACAGGATAGGATTGGCAAAGTCAGCATGAACTCCTGAGATTATCGAAATCAAATATCAGGTGGTTGTGATTCTGCTGCTGTTTGGAGGGAAGTAGCGAGACACCCAGGTTTTGGACCAATGACCACACATCGTGTTGCCCTGGGCGCTGGCCATCGCAGTTCGCCACACACTTGATTTTTGTTATACAATCAGGTGTTGTCATATTCAATAATGCTGCAAGGGTTTCAACAGCCAGTTCCAAAGGATGGCTATCCAAAAAAATAGAGCGGAAGCGAAGTGAAGGTTGGGGGGGGGTGGTTTCAGGATGGGTGTGGAGATCTGGGCTCTACCACCAATTCTTGCTGTTGTTGCTGTCGCTTTTGAGGGACTGCACAACCACCTCGAGGCTGGCGGCGGTGTCCTTCCACAGCTCCAGCTGGTAGCGCAGATCGTACAGGCTGCCCTCGAGCTTCTTCTTCTCTTCGGACAGGGTGCTGTTTTCGTCCTCGGCTTTCTGCAGGCTCTGCTCCAGCATATTCAGGAGCTCGGGCCACGAATACGATCCAGCAGCGTCGTCGGCGGGTTTGGCGCCGTTGCTTCCCTCGGAGCATTCGGACTGGTGGTCCGAGACCGCCTGGTACTTGCTGGTCTTCTCGAGGATCATCTGGAGCCGCTCACCGGCGAGGCGACTGTACTCGGACTCGTCGCGCTTTTGCTTGGTCGTAAGCAGGGCAAGGCCGCTCTGAAGCTCTGAGACTCTCTTGTTGAGCTCTGCCTTCTCTGCCTCGAGGCTACGCAGAGCATGGCCGTGTTTGGACTGCTCCTCGTGCAGATTTTGGGTGTTCTGTTGCTTCTCGAGCATAGCTGCCGCCAGCAGCTTCTGAAGATCGTCTGTCTGCGCCTTCAGACCAGCACACTCTTTCTCGGAGTCGCTGCGGATCTGCTCGACAGCAGCTTTGAGTGCCTGCACTTGCGCGTCGTAGTCACTGCACTTTCTGCTGTGCTCGAGAGAGCGCTGCTCCTCCGTCTGCTTGTGTGCGGCGGTGAGCTCTTCACGAGACTGCGCCAGGGCCTGTGACTTTTCTTGTTCGAGCTGGGTCTTGATCGAGGCTTCGAGCTCGCTCAGCTTCTGGCGCTGGGATGCCTCCAGCGAGGACACCTTGGCCTTGTACGAGTCCTCCAAGGTTGCGGCGTGAGTCTCGAGCACAGTGTTCCGCTTCTCGAGTTCTTCGATGCGCTGTTTCATGGCGGCCAGTGTCTCGATCTCTGAGGCAGCCTTGTCCTCGACTGCCTGCTGGTGGGCCGCAGACAGACGATCTGTGGCTTGTTTGTGTTGGCGCTCAAGCTCCTGGATGGTGCTTGCATGTGCAGCCTCGTCAATGCGGCGCTGCTCGTCGATGGCAGCCTGGATTTCGTTTGGGCCAGGGCACCGAGAATGTTGGTCGCGCATCTCGGCATGTTTTGTTTCGAGGCATCGATACGATTCCTCGACCGTTCGCAGCTGAGCGATAAGCGCATTCTTGTCAGAGATCTCACTTTCAAGCTTCTCGACGGTAGCTACTAGGTCCTTGGTTCGGATATCCTGCTCGGTCAGCTTGGCCTGGTGCTGTTCGCATTCGCCACTCAGGCTTGAGACCTTCTGCTGCAGAGCGGATGCCTCGGCTTTGGATTTCTCACAGAGGGACTTGTGCTCGACAATCATCTCGTTGAGGACTGATTTTTCACTCTCGTGCTTGGACAGCGCAGCGGTCAGAGCGCCGACCTTGGCATCGTGCGCCGCCTGCTCCTGCTGGAACAAGTTGCGATCCTTGGCAGCTCGAGCGGTGGCTCCAGCGAGCTCGTGCCGAAGAGCCTCGATCTTGGCCTTGGAGTCATCAACTGCACTCTGAAGAGCGCGGCGGGCCTGCTCCGACTGGTCGAGCTCAGCCTGGATGGCCATCAGTTGGTCCTGATGCAGCGACTCGAGGGAGGCTTGAGCGTCGCTCACCAGGGTCGCCGACGACGACTGCGAAGCCAAGAGTTCTTGTCGGACCTGAACCAGCTCCGCGGCCTTGGATTCGAGGTCCGCCTTGTGCTTGGCACTTTGAGCACGGCTCTCGTCGAGGCTGTGCGTCAGGTTGTGGGATAGGTCTCTGGCCGAGTCGATTTCGGTGCGAAGTTGCTTGATCTGGAGGCGGTAGGTCTCTGTCTCGTTCAGCAGTGCCTGGATGCGCTGCTGCGCCTCGCTCTTGAAGGTCTGGACCTGTTCCGACAGCTGCTTGATCTCGGCAGCAAGCACATGCTCGGCGTCCCGAGAATGGGTGCGCTCGGCAGCAAGTGCGCTCTGTGCCTTTTCCTCGGACGCTTGAAGGTTGAGGAGGTCTGTTGCCAGGATTTCGATTTCATGCTTGAGAGTGCTGAGCTCGGTCTCGCGGAAGTGCAAGGCAGCATCGGCGCGCTGCTTCTCGTCGATGTACTGCTGCAGCTTCAGCTCCGACTCTTTGGAAATCGCAGAGAGCTGGTTGTATTCGCTCTGGAGGGTCTCGAGCTGAGACTTGAGGGCGCCAACGGCGGCCTGGTCGGCTTGGTGCTCGGAGTTCAAGCCGGCAATCTGCGACTCGAGGGTCTCCCTGGCCGAGGCCTGCTCCTCGGATTCACGGACGAGCTTTACGATGGCTTCTTGTTTCTGGACCAGATCGTCGGCGAGGATCTGGTAGTCGAGCCTGAGGCTGTCCATCTCCTCGTCCACGGGCTCAAGAGCAAGCTTATCATCAGGGTGCGTGGCCGAGGACGACTTGGAGGCCGACTCGACATTCTGGGGCTCGGCGGGATGGGGTATGTTTTCAAAAGACGGCATCCGCTTCTGTTGAGCAAACGATGAGCAGATGGGTCGTCAAGGGGGTGCGGGAGTTGGAATGTGCGTGAATGCGAATGTGTGAATGCGAATGTATGGGGGCCGTACCACAGAGCGAGATGATCGCTTCTTGAAGGTGTTGACAAGATCATTCAGATGAACCATGGTGGGCTGGACAGTAGACTGGTGTGGTGCAATATGCAGATGGGGTTCTGAAGGGCTGTGTGAGCAACCAAGTTGGTCCAAAGGTGCTGCGGAGATGAACGGACAGCGTGAGCGGGTGAATGGGTGAGCCAAAGTGAATGATCAGGGCCGGAAGAAGGCAGGGAAACATCAGTACTGGAATGGGCGAGGAGGTACGCAGATCGGGGTGATTCTTTGGGAGCGAGCAATCGAGAGCGGAAGACCAGCGCCGAAATACGTGCCGGCCCGACTGCCATGTGTGCAGAGCACTCACCATCCAAGTCCTAAGGTGTTCGATCCAGAGGGACAGGACGCAAGGGGGTGTTGCGACTGGGAGAAGTGATTCGAAGGGGCACGAGTGCGAAGGGCTGCGAGGGGTCAGCTCGGCTTTATAGACGACTCATGGCGAGCTGGGGCGGCGCTGTGTCAGCCTGCGAGAAGGACGGGTGAATCATCGGCGGGATGGACGGGTGAATCATCGAGGGTTTGGACGCGCCGAGACAAGCGGACGGATGCAAGTGCGAGTGGTGCAGGCAGATGCATCGGGGAGGGCACCGAGCTGGCGAGAAAGGGCCGATGGAGTAGATGTGCGTCAGAGCCGCCAGAGGTGAGTCATTGGGCCTGGTGGTGAGCTGGCCTGGGCGGGGCGTGGGAAAGGGCCGGCGCGGGCGAGACGGGGGCTGTGTCCTCGGCGCAGCGAGAAGCGTCTCGCCCATGCACGTTGACTCACAGCCAGCCGCGGCCGCTGATTGGCTGGCGGCCGACACAGCAGCAAGTTCAACCAGGAATGAGATCGACTCGGAATGGGATCGACTCGGCATGAGATCGACTCGGAATGAGATCCGCCAGCAGCAAGCTGCACAGCTCCAAGGAATGCCACAGCGGCAACACATCCCACCACCACCCGCATGAGCCTGCCTCTTGTTTCTCCCAGATTCCCAGGCGCCGGCCAGTCTCACAGGTCCTTCTCCTGAAACCTCCAGCGGTGACCAAACTCGGTGTCGACACTGGCATAGATTTGCTGCGTTCGTACAAGCAAGGCGACAGGCTGTCGGGAGAAGACGGTGGCACAGGCTCTTCATGAAGACTGCCGGAAATGACATGGCGCCGGTTGACAAAGCACACTCGATCCAAATCGAGAGGGCCTCCTGGGGCTTATGATCTTGTCAGGAGCGCTCTGACCACCTTTGCCCATGTCGTCGCTACGGGAAGCGTCTTCAAGTCGTCGCCCTCGTCCTGCGCTCCAGGCAGCACAAAATCGAAGCGCAGGTCGCCGATGAGCTTCTCGACCCAGCCCAGCTTCTTGCGGCCATAGTGGTAGCCAAGATGCAAGTTGCCAACGACCAAGTCGGTGTCTTCGCCCTCGGCAAACCGTCCAAAGACCTCCATCAGCTTTCCCGTGCCCGAGACAACGCTCTCAAACTCGACGCCAAAGCCGTGGTTGCGGCCCTGGTCGACATGTGTCGACGGAGGAAGCGCACCACGCAGAATCTCGACCTCTTCGTAGTAGATGCTGAAATGGTAGCTCAGGCTTTGCGCCTTGAGGGTCACCGGATAGGGGTTGGTGAATGACAGGTTGGCGTTTGCGACGTATTTGAGGGGGTTGCTTGGGTCGGTGCCGTACGAGTAGCTGTCGGTGGTGACGTTGAAGACGGATGTATCGAGGGGCTCGTCTGTCGGGAGAGCGGCCGTGTTGACGGGCATAGGCCAGCGAACGATCAGCGAACGATCAGCGAACGATCAGCAATCGTGCTCGAAGCGGAAGGTTGATGTCGCTATCACATCGGGCTGCAGACAGCCAGGCGCATTAGCGATGGCGTAAAAGATGCACCTACCAGGCGAGACGGCAATGTCCTGGGTGACAGGGATCTTCCAGCTTCCGAGCCAGGGAATCACCATCGAGGGGATCGAGAGCGTGCGGAACGTAAAGTTCTCGAGCGGCTCATGCTTCATCAGCTTGTGCAGTAAATCGGCGTAATAGTCGAGGTTGAGCTGCTCGACCACCGAGACAAAGGCGGCGGTGACATTGTGAGCCCCGGGCGGCGTTACGACCGTTGGAACGACCACCGAAGCCAGGAGCGTGGTGTTGAAAGTGTAGTCTTGGTTCCACTTGCCTGTGGCGATCGAGAGGGGACCGATTCAGAGCCCATCTTTTGCTCGGGTATGCTTGGCACTCCCCTCCGTCACCAGGAGCAGCACATCTCGGCTGTCGTCACTGGCTCTTTGCAGCACCAGATTGCGCTCATACCAGCCTGTGCCGAGTAGCCGTCACTGTCGGCCCATCCGCTGTGGGGCTCCTTGCCGAGCTTCATAAAGTATTCGCGCGACGACTGCATCGAAACAAGAACCAAGGGCAGGTCGTCGTCGGGGAACAGCGCCGTGGTGTTGATAAAGATGCTCACGGACTTGTTTGGATTCAGCGACAGGATCGAGAGCTCGTGGAGGACAGTGCTGTTGGGTCGGTTTGCGGCCTCTGAAGGGATAGCCGGCCAGAGGAAGAAGGCGGGATGCAGGGTGAGAATGCAGGTGAGAATGCAGCTGAGAATGCAGCTGAGAATGCAGCTGAGAATGCAGCTGAGAATGTAGGCCGATCCGCAATTGCCCCGAGAGAACCATCCAAATATCGGAGCACTGAGCTATCTTCATCGTCGATGGGGGCCGGATATTCTTCGCATACTCAATGCTATGCTCCACCAGCGCTCCCGCCATCATATCGGACAATCGATATCCACCTTCCATCTTGACCGGGATGTAGACAAAGTATACCAGCGACAGCGAGACGACCAGGACAACGGGCAACAGAATCGCCACGAGTTTCAGAACCACGGATCTGTTGCTGGCTCGGGTGGGATCATCCACATCCTCGCGGGCGGACCGGGTGCGCAGGAGAGGAGTCTGCTCCGAGGTGGAGTCAGGGACGGGCTGGTGGAGAGCAGGCATGTCGACGACAGCACGAACGATGCAGGGACGAGGCAGTGGCGGCGAAAACGAAGCGAGCGAGACGGAATGCGACAAAGGAATCGCAAAGGAACAGGAGCCAGGGACGGGGACAAAGTTCAGGGAATGCCACTGCGAGTGAGGAATGCGGAGGAGGGACGAGGAGAGCAGACAGTGAGGGCAGACCGGGTCAGTCGTGGTTGAGGCAAGGATGAGCCGCAGAGGATATCGGCGCGATGGTGTCTTGGAATCCGCCACCAACATCGCCGGCACGACGCCGCCCTGTATCCAAGGACCAAGGGGCCGTGCTGGCTTCGCCTGCGACCAACAGCATCGACAGCAAGGTGCTTCCCAGTGCCGCTGTCGGAGGAAGTGGGTGTCCAGAGGCAGGCGAGGTCTGGGAGTTGTCCCCGATGCAGTGCGATGGCAGAAACATCCACACGACATCGCCCTGGCCCTGGAATATGCCCCATCGGCTGCAGCCCAGCCAGGTCTGCGTGTGCACCGGCGTCCTCTGCGCTGCATATCCACAGCTCACCTGGGCTCGCTGCGATTCGTGGTCCGACCGAGAGAGAGGAGCAAGACGGCGATGGCGACGACTTGGCCTCGCCCACCCAGGGGGCTCGTGACCGCGGCGATGCACTGGTGTTGTGCCGCTCGGCGCCAAATCAATGTCCGCAGACACACCTTCATCGACTGGTTGCATCGCCTACGACCCACTGCGCCCTCGGGCGATGCAAGACAGCAGCGATAGAGACAATCATTCAAGTGCGCATTGCGGGGAGCCGCCAGACGATAACATGAGCCACACCCTCCCTCATTGCCATCGCGGTGGCGGCTTGCAGTGACTGCGGGGTATCTTTCGCGCCAGTCGACGTCGCCAGCGCATCATGCAGGCCGTGCAATGCCGTGGTACAATGATGGTGTCGACTGGTGCGTCCGCGAGCGCGAGCATTCGTAGTAGTGCTGTTCGTGGTGCAGATCTGCGTGCTGGTGATCGGCGAGCAAGTGCGATTGTCAGGAGAGTCCGATGGCCAAACGACAACACATCCGTATCGACAGTAGATCCGAATAGACCACTCCGCACTCATCGGCCCGCGAACCATCCGCGAGCACAACTTACTTGGCCGCAGCAGTAGGCAACTACCGCGCAGTGTTCGCATCGCTGGAACTCCTGAGGCACATCTTCCCACTTGTGGCAGTCCGGCAGGCCGCACTGCGTCCGCATCTCAAAGGACGCCGCAATCAAGGGATCTTGGTGCATGTCGTCCAGCAAGCTAAACACTGCCTCGTCAAAGTAACTGTCCCAGCCGAAGCCTCTGGATACGCCGGATGAGGGCGATAGCGGATCAGGAGTTTCCAGGGCATTTGCTGTGCTATCCATGGGGAGCTGCCCATGTCGATGAGCGGTGCCGGATTCGCTGCGGTCTCGATTGGAGCCATCCGATTCCAACACGGATAGTGCTTGGTGTCGCAACAGAGTCGGAGCAACATGTGCAGATGCATAGAGCACAGTCCACGGCGTACGTTGGAGTCCCTCGCGATACCGCTCTGTATCCAGGATGCGATTGGACCGGATGTCGTCAAGCAGCGAGCCGAGAAAGACCAGGGTTGATTTGATGTGGCAGACACGGTCGGACTGGAGGCGGGTTCGGAGGGCAAAGTCCAGGGCAATCTTGTGGCCAGACATGGAGGCAACGTATCCTGAGAGCGAGCGGTGCGCACGGACAGAGGCCTCGGAGGAAAGAGATGCGGGCTGTCCCATCGGCGGAGACAACCGTCCGGGTCCGGCAGCGCTCGGGCGGGTGTCCGGATACTCGGCCCCGCTCGCCGGACGGAACCACGACTGGTGCTCGCTCTTGCGCCGCATGATTTCGTCGCGCACGCAGCGTTCGGCTGCCTCGTTGTTGTGCATCAGGATGTAGTCGAGAGCCAGACCCGCAACGGCCGCCACCAGCATCCAGTCGAGGCGGTCTCGTTGTCTGGCACGCACGTACTGCGTCCTGTCGGAATCGCCGCGCTTGCGTTGCTGCATCCACTTGCTGGAGATCTTGGGAAGGTGCAGTCTCCACGTCTTGGTCGGGTCGGACGACTGCCCCGCGAGCTCGGGCGAGAGGAGACCCTGCGTTTCGCTTGGGTGGACAGTATGGCGACCCACATTGTGGTACGGCTGTTGTCTATGCTGCTGCTGCTGCTGTTGGTGTGCGGGCGAATGCTGCCAGTGCAGATGTTCTCGGTGGTCTTGGTTCTCGAGTTCACGGCAGAGTGCCCGGATTCTGTCGATAACAATGCCGCGCAGGGCGGCCGAATGCGTTGTCTGTCTGTAACAGTCGGCCATGAGCGAGTACACCAGGATCATACACACTTCGTCCTGGTCCACAGCCCCCACGGCCCTGTGAGGATCAGGTGCATCGACAGGATGTCGACTTCGGAGCCCGGCCCGCTGGATGAGCATCAGCTCTGCCTTTTGCAGGTTCTCGATCGCTGCCGTGAGCTGGTTGCTGCGGACGAGGGTGTCGCTGAGGTGCAGCGTGATCTTGGTCAGGAGCATGGTGTTGCTGCTGGCGGCGCGCATGCACTGTCGGAGGGCTTCGTTGGCCAGGTCGATTGAGGTTCGGTAGAGGGTCGGGTCCTTCCGCGCCTGTTGGTTCACAATCTCGGCCACGCGGATGAAGATAGGGATGAGCTTGGGATGGCCAGGTCCATGTGTACCCATCTGATGCTGGAGGCAGAGCCGCCAGTGCGCCAGCGACATCTCGAGCGAGCCTGGCCGACTCAGGATGTCGCTCTGTCGGATGGCGTATTCAACGCTGGCCGAGCCGATGCGCAGCGTCCGTGCCTCAAACTCGCACTGGGCAAAGTAGTGGCGAGCAAAGTAGAGGTTGTATGAGTGCTCCGCCGCATATTCGGCGCTGGAGGCGATCGCTGGGAGCAGCAGCACAAAGACGGGCCGCAGGTCTCGGGGCTTATGGTGATAGGGCAGCAGCGAGTCTGCCGCAAATTGCGATTCCCAAGCGCGTCTAAGGCTGTCGAGCGAAGGAAATCGGTATTTTTGGCCGGCGGATAGAAACCGAGTGGCGCGAGAGCCCCCAGTGCTGCTTCGAGGCGGCACTGTTGCATTCTCGGGCGGTGGTGGTGCATCGGAGACGTGGCCAGTGTTCTTGATGGAAAACAGCTGGAACAGGTTGCCTCGGGCAAGCCTAGCGGTGTCGGAGAGATGCGCCCATGGACTTCGAGACGGCGTCGAGCTGTACTTGCCGTTGGTCCGGAGAGCGGAGCGGAGCGGCTTGGGCGAGGCATTTGGAACAGGCTGGGGATCGTCGTCGGATGCAGTCTCGGTACTAGCCCTGTCCTCGAGCTCGTCATCAATATCGACGGCGAGAACTTTGGCAAAAGTCACGCGGCGCTGGGGCGGCTGGTCCTTGGGTCGGGGTTGGACTGGATCCGGTCTGGACAAAGGCTCCGAAGCACTCTGGGTGGTCGGGGCGGATGCGTCCGCTGGCTTGGGATAGTTCTGGAGAATGAGAGCATGGGCTTCGCGCAGTGCGATCTCACACATAGTGGAGTTGACTTGTTTCATTTGCTTGGTGGTGATCTGGACGGGAGCGGACAAAGCGAGATGAGCGAGGTGAGCAAGTTTGCAAGTGGGAACTGCATCGGCTTCGGGTCGAGTGGGAACTGCATCGACAGCGGGTTGTGTGGGAGCTGCATCGGCTTACCTCGAGCGAAGTAACTTGGTTGGTGAGACGAAAGAGAACTGCGGGAGAAGCAGCCGGGACACACGACGCAAATGAACGATCAAAACCGGTACAGACAGGCAGGCAATCGGTACCGGCCGCGCTTCCCACGCGACCGCCGGCTTGACTCTCCTCCCCTTGCCAACGAGGAATACTTACCGCAGAGCCAGCTGAGTGTCTTGAAGAGATCCAACTCACAGACACTAGCCCATTCGATTGATGTTCCAAGCAGGGCCTCGGCTTCGCGGGCATATCCCAAGGCCCGCTCAAAGCTCTGGGCGGCCTTGCTGATGTCGAACTGGATATCGGCGGCGTGGCCCTCGTACATGACGCCGACACCCCGGAAACTTGCATAGTGGAACTTTGGCGCTGTGAGCTCGGTTTCGATCCGAGCGACGGCCTGGTAGAGCTCCAGGGTGCCGATGGCGCGTTTGCACATCATGAGATCGAGGAGCACCGTAGCGACACAGTGGAGGTGCTGCGAGTGGCCGTGAGAGTCTGCACCTCGGACCGGTCGCTTGACCATCCGGCCGCTCGACAGATTCTGGTTCAGCATCTGGAACTGCTCGTAGATGTCGAGGAAGAAGTTGATGAGCTCGCCGAACTGGTGCTTGCGCTCGAGCCAAAAGTCTGCGACCGTGATGGATCGAGACGAGTGCATGAGGCCGCAGTACTGCGAGAGCCGCCGCAGGAGATCGCTGAATCGTTTCTATCGACAGGGATACGTAGCCAAGACACAGATGCGGAGGACATGTATCAGACCGAAGTTGGAGCGATATGGAAGTGCAGTCGACGAAGCGACAGCACCGCCTGGGATCAGTGGGGTGGCGCTGCGCTGATGGCAGAGCGGGAGCGGCATTTGCACCAGCGAGAGACCATCACTGCAAGGCCACATAGTATTCAGAGTCGATGGCTGCCCAGCGGGCACCACAGTCACCGATACATACCCGCAGCGTGAGCAAGTCGACGTTTGGCTCTGGCTTGTCGTCTGCAACCGCAGTTTCGATAAGGGTGAGTGCAGCGACGACAACCGGCAACGGGGCTGCCTCGGTCGGGAGTGATGGAATCGCATGGCAACAAGGGAAACAAACATGGGCATGAACATGGACATGGATCTGGGCGAGGGACATAGCTCTACCTGAACAAGGAGCTGGCACGAATCCAGCCAGGGCAGACGATGGAGCTTGGCTGATCAGCTTGACGGCTTCGTTGGGCGCCGTTCCATCGTCGTTGTCGTCGTCGCTTGCGCTGTACTCAGACTCATCAAAGAGCTCGTCCGGGTCGGCTTTGACGATCTCGATAGAGGAGCCTGGAGCGACAGAAGGAAGCCCACATGCCCTTGCGATCAGCCGCGAGTCGCAAGACCCACAAGACCCTCCCCTGTGGTGGCCACGCATTTTTGTGCAGGTTCCTCACGGGAAGCAGCAGACGAAGGAGCAAAAGTATGGAAGGGCGCCCTCGACGCAGCACAGATCCAGGAGGCGGTTTTGCTTACCCTCGGTTTGGCCGTCGTCTCCGGCCCTGACGCTCAAGAGCCTCCAGTTTGTCTGGCCGAGACGGTCGCCGCTCTGGAACGCAATCGACTCGAGCAGACTATGGAACATGATAGAATCTTTAGACATGGTGGCGAGGAGTATTTGAAGAGAAAGTGGGGCCAGCGGTAAGGGGCCAAGGGGGCAAATGCCGGGGGAAGGAAGAGTGCAGTGCAGGCGAGGGAGAGCAATACGATGTGTGGATACAGATAGATTCAGATAGACGGTATGCAGGCGGCAAGAAATCAGCCCCGAGCAGACTGAGGTGGCTCGCGCTGCCTAATTATGCCCCGGGGAGGTGTTAGGGGCAGGGATGGGTCTCAAGCAATGTCAGAGAGGAGGGAGCAACGGGCTTGCGATGAGCGAGGGAGCCTGCAAGCGATGGATGGAGACGAAAGGAAGGCCGGCGAGGAAGGCCGGCGAGGAAGGCCGGCGAGGAAAGTGGCTGTCCTGCATTCCAGCCCTGTGTCGGCGGGAGCAGTGGAGGCCGAGCCAAAGATGCCATCGGCGGCCCGGATTCGAGCGACGCCAGGCGGCGGGTGCCAGGGCAAGGCGGGGCCAAGGGCCATGCTCCGAAGGGTCTCGACAGGACGGTTGGGTCGCAAGCTGGTAGTCTTGTGTTGTTGGCGGTCCCTTGGGCTCGCTGGACCCCGCTCATGGGTCGCCGACACTTTCATACGGCTGTGGGTATTGTCCCGGGAAAGAGAACGCTTCCGCACCCGAAAGACGAACGGCCGTCTCCGGTGCACGACGGTGGGGGCTCTTGGGTTCTGCCGGGTGCTTTGTCGGTGCGGCACGCCGCCATGCAAACCACCGTTATCGAGATGCGGCGGCAGAATGGCGCCGGGAAAAGCCAATGCAGCCTTGGGATGGATGCAGGGCCGTTGCATGAGTACGGCAGGACAACACGACGGAGGCGGCCACGAACATGGGCATGAACATGGACACGTATGGCCACGGCCATCGACCGGGACACTATGTTCAGGGTTGGCTGCGGGTTCCAGCTCGGCAGGCTGTGCCTGTTGATGCAAAAGTGATATTGACGGCGACTGCAGGCTTGAATGGACAGCCGCGGTGAGCAGGACATGGGGCAAGTACAAGGCCGATCGCATACAGCGCCGTGATAGGATCCACAATCCACATCGGATCGGCCCGGTCGTCTATCACTGGCCGGCGTCTACGGCTGCGGACGGTAGCAGTGGGTGTGGCAGTGGCTCTAACCCTCAAAAGCAGGAGTGTCCGGAGCGGACCATTCTGTCTCGACCTTCTTGATCACCTCGACGACTTGCTCCGGGAGGGTGGTCTTGGTGTTGTTTTTGAAATCAAAGGACACGATGACGGCCTCGCCCTCGGCACAGACCTTATTGAGCCGATGCGAGACGATGATGCAGGACTGCGTGAAGCGATCGGGCTTCAAGGATTCAAGAGGGACTCGGGTTGCGACGGTCACGGTGTCGGGATAGGTGACCGGGGCTCGGTAGGTCAGCGCACACGACTTGACGATGGGCCCGATATGCGGGGGAGTCATAATGGGGCTCAGGTAAGCCTGGGCCTGAACAGGGTCGAGGTTGGCCTTCAGGATCTGGTCAAAGTAGGCGATGCGGCCACTTTCAAAATAGCGCATGTAGTGGACGTTGTTGAGGTGCTGAAAGACCTGTCGTTGGACAGAGCGGTTGGAGTTAGATGCTGCTCGACGGCTGTGGCAAGGCGGGGCACGGCGTGATATGAAAGCGTTGTCGATATGGCAGCAAAGTCAGGCGAATGGCACCGAGTGCCGAGTGCACCGAGGGCAGACGGTTGAGTGGTGCGGCAGGATACGTACATCCTGCTCTCCCCAGTGGATCGGATATGTGACGACCGATGGGAAGCCTTCGACCAGTTGCTTGACCCGTGGCGGCAGCGATGCCCGGGTGGTTTCAGGCAACGACAATCCTCCGACCGGGACGGTGTGCTCCTGGTGGCGGGAAGAGTACGGACGAGCCAGAGGCAGGATCCGCAGGCCAGACGGACAGGCGCTTGATGATGTCGGATGGAGGAGACGCTGAGCGCCATTAACGGCACCCTTTGCGATGATGGTGTGAGCCCGATGCCGATGGACAAGGGGGAGGAAGCCTGCCAGAGAGCGGGGCATTTGATCGTGGATCGAGGGTGCGTGGAGGGAGAATGTGTTTGAAGAGGTGGATGTCGAGCGTCGTTTGGAGGCCGATCCGACACTTGAATTCGACAAAGGTTGACGAAAGCACAAACGAATGCCAACGAAACAAGCACAGAAACACGAGACCGGGAGAGACCGAGACCGAGACCGAGACCGAGACCGAGACCGAGACCGAGACCGAGACCGAGACCGAGACCGAGACCGAGACCGAGACCGAGACCGAGGCTCGTAGGGTTGGCAAGGGCACCGAAGCCCTTCCCGGCCGATCGACACAACAGCCCGAGGCCGATCCGGCAGGCCAGCCGATGCGAAGACACCGGCGACGGAAGCGATGCACCGGAGATGGCCCGGATCCGGATCGCCATTGGGATAGCAAGTTCTGTCAGGCGGGGTGGCACCGAGGCGCTCGCAGTGGCGATCAGCTTGTGCACAGCGAGTCAGCGTCGGGTGCTCGCATCGATGGCTACGACGCTGCATTCAGAAACAAACGGAGCACTCGCCCGAACATGTAGTCGTTGGTATCCTGCGTCCGATATGCCATATGCTGCCCGAGCTGATCATCTCGGCAACTTCCGAGTGATGGGCGATGGCGACTCAGCGACACGACAGCAGGATCAGCTTCTCCGGGACGGATCGGCGGCTGGTTTGTTGGCTGGTTTGTTGGTTTGCTGGGTGGCTGGATCCAAGCCACACGTGTGTCGCACACACAATACGCGCAGCTGATTGGTCCGTGGCTGCCCGTGCAACACAGGCGGCGAGCGGTGTGCAATTGGTCCAGGCGGCCGGACCCCGCCCCGGGGCGCGGGCGCCGAGTCGGCCGCAGTCGCCGCAGCGCCAGCGACGCGTACAGGCACGCGCGCGGTGCCAGGGGGTCCGCCACACACCGACCGCGTCGCACAGGTGGGATGCTGCGCACGTGCTGGATTGGCTTGCCGGTGGCAGTGCAGTCCGCCGCTGTGACAGCGCGACAGCAGCAAAACGGGCAGGACAATGCCACGGACTCACACGGGGCCGAGTCCGACGCACCACTCGCCGCGCGCACGCGATCGACGAGCCCGGTTGGCTGTTGGGCGGGCAGCAGCACCACCAGGAAATGGATCGCTGTCGCTGGTGAGTTCGACAAGCCCGCAACGCCATTGGCCAGTCCCGACTCCACGTGTTGCTGGCAGTCGCGTCTGTGCTGTGTGACACGCCGGTGATGTGTCAGCGCCGCGTGTGTGTGTGGTGCTCTGTCGGCCAGCCGATTGGCCAGCAGCCGGGCAGCGTGCTCCTCTCGGCGGCGCGTCGCGCAGAGTCACGCCCACAGGACAGCACGTCACCGGCGCGCACAAACTAGTGCATTAGCGATGGCTGCGCAAGGCTCTGCTGCGCACCAACTGTCGCAATGGGCGTGACAGCACCGATTGCGCCGGTGGACCGCGACACACCGGGGCCAATGGCGAGCGAGCCAGCCCACTGCGACAATGCACCAACAATGCAGCAACAATGTAGCGACAATGCACCAACAATGCACCAACAATGCACCAGCATGATATCGCTCCAGCAACAAAATCATCGTTATCGCGTCTGCAGAATTATCACCATCGCATCAACACGATGCTCATGAGACTCACTCTAAACAGAACATTCGCCGTCCACCCAGCGCATCCGATCATCAGAAGCCCTTCGCCAGTGGTGCTGCGATCGCCGAAAGCAACACGCTGCGTCGACACAACACTCGACTTGCCCAGAGCCAGGGGTCACTGCAGTCCAGCCTTACTCCCCCCCCCGCGCTTGTCCTGCGCTGGATTGCGCTTGGCTGTGCTGCTTGGTGCTGCGATTGTGCCCACAGCCAGGCTGTCTGCCTTGCAAGCCCGTTCCCATCCGCGGCTTGGCCCCCCCCACCATCCCGAGCCAACCCGCATTCGTTGTCGGGGGGCGAGCCTCTGCCCCCGCGGGTCTTGTCCGTCGTTGCGGTGTGCCGTTCTCGACGGCCGCTTGTCCTCCAGCGCCGTTCTTGTCCGTCTGGATATTCCGTCGTCTTCTTGCCCCGATCGCCGCTGCCCATACCCATCGTCTCCAGCATCCCGTCTGTCTGTACCTGGATTCCCGCCGTCGCCGCCAGTACGGACCCGTCTTTCCAGCCGAACCCCGCATCGTTTCCGTCCCTGTTGCTCGAAGCGTAGACGCTCGAGTGCCAGTTGCTTTTATTTCTTTTTCTTTTTCTTTTGCAAGGTATGTTGTTGTCCGTTTGCCGTCGCCGTCATGACCGTCACCGTCCTTTCACCATGGCGCCCGCATGTGCTATCGCTGCGGCATCTGCATCCGATCGCCGAGGAGCCCTCCGGCAGCCTGCCGCCTCGTGTTAGCTCAGCTCCTGGCCAGCGAGAAGGGAAAAGGATGGCGGCCGCTGAACTGGTTGGGCCGACGGCAGCTGCTACGTCGGGGCATATGAAGCCGCTTCGTCTTCGCACGGAACTGCCTCGTCGTTGCCCGAATCGTCTCTGCGTTGCCTTGGAACCAGATGCAGCGAGTCTCTGCTTGGCGACCGCTCGGCCAGCCAAGCAGTAGCAGTAATGCTATCCGCTGCAATCGGGTAGACTGGGCACTCGCATCCGCCCATCCTCTGCCCTTTCTCCCTCCAGCGTCTGCTGTTGCGCCTGGGCCGGCAGCAGGACGAGCACACCCGCGGAGTCCAGCGTCTGGAGACGATCGTATCCGTTCGGCGGGATCCTCCGCGCCCGCTGAAGGCCCTGGGTGCCAGCTCGTGCTGCTGGTGGACTCTCCATCCGATGCTGCCGATGGGGACTCTTCCATCCGATGCTGCTGTGGACGACATCGAGTCTTGATGATGTATTCTATCCGGCACTTCGGGGGCGATCCCACTCTGCATCCCTTTGATTCCCTGCATCGGTCTCCTCGACCATATGTATCCATCTTCTGCTCAATCCTCTTCCGGGCATTCCATCCACACCGACCTGCCCTTCTTTGCTCCTTTCCCACCGCCTTTGCTCTTTCGGCCATCCTCCCCATCGCTCGCTCTGGCCCTCGGGATAAACATAAGCCCATCCCGCTCCTGCGTGCGGCCGTCCCTGCCGACCCTCTGTCGCTGTGCGTGGGTTCGGCTGCTGTCTTTTCCCTTTGGGTTCACCGCCAGCCTCTGGAACTGACCTGTCCTTGCGTCCTCCCCTCCCCTCCCTCACCAGGTTCGATCGGCCTCGAGCCCCTCTATCCTGCGCTTGCGCTCCATCTCAGCTTCGGCACCGGTCCGTCGTCACCCCCTCTCTCAGGCCCTTCCTCCGCTTCGTCCCTTGCGGCGCATTCTCCTGCTGGCTTCGTCTGGTACTGAAGAACACGAGAGACCTGATCTCCCTCGACCCTGGCTGCTTCTCCCTTCCAGCCGCCACCCGCTCCAATTTCCAAACTGCTCTCTCCGTTCCACATGGCCAACACATCGTTCGAGTCCATGCCGTCCTCGGGTGTCGATCGGCTGCACCCTTCCCACCCAGACCCCAGCTTTGTCGGCCTCTATCCCTTAAAGTCCTCGCAGAACGACCCGTTCATCCCCTTTGCGTCGCAGTCGTCCTCCGCTCAGGGCACCAGTCCGCTCCTCCTGCAGCAGCAATACCCCCTGTCCCTTTCCAAGAACGATCCGAGCCACCCTACCTTCTATGCATCAGCCTATGACAATGCCGCCCCGTCTGGGTACGGCAGCATTATGCCCTCGAGCGCCGTCTTTCCGTCACCAACATCAACCCTGTTCGAGCGCTCCATCGGTGTTCTGGCATCGAGCTTTTTGGATCAGATTGGTGTCGAAGGTCCCTTCGACGGTGGGTTCCTTGCACCAGCACCATTCCCACCGACTGCTGCATCCATCGCCAAGCACCCGTGCGACATCAGATCTAACGGCTCCACCCCTCTTCCCCCTGCTGTTCCACAGATATTTCCTTCTCCCTCAATGGCTATGGCTCCTTCCTTGGCCCGAACGGCCTGCGGTCCGATCTGGATCCGGCGGCCAGCGGCCTCGATGATTTGTCCATCCCGGAGCCACTTGATTTTTCATCGTTCATAGCCGCCCCGCCAGACAAAAAATCTGCAGATCTGTCGGCCATGGCCTTCCCGGGCACCTCTGACCCATCACTAGAGCAAGCGGCCCCGGATGCCCTTGGTGGCGACCTCAGGGCCGGCGAAGTTGCCCTCGACAAGGTCGACTTTTCCTCGGGTATGACTCTCGGATTCGACGGTACGTGCGATGCGACCGCTCTGTTGTGCCTGGCGATTGCCGCTCCACACAGGCCGTGCCCCTGGACCAATGCTTCTTCTCCCAGCCCGCAGTGACTCATGCCAGCCCAGCCACCCTCTATCCGCCTGCGCAATACTGTCCGATCTGATCACTTGTCTTGCATGCCGCATTGCCGACTCCCATGGCTCTGCATGTGTATCTATCTCCAGCTCAGTCTCCTAACATTATCCACCACCCCGCCCGCTTGACTGCATTCGTATTCATCGCCACCATCGATGCAAGCAGATCTGCAAAACAACCCCACCTTTGAATTCATTGTTGGCGACTTCCTCAACGGCATCGATCGAAAGTCCATGGCCGACCCAGCCGATCTGTCCTTTGACTTTGCATCCTCGATCGTCAAGACCATGAACGGCCTCGCTCCAAGCTTCGCCAGTCAGGCCAACCCTGCTGTCCCAGTGGTCTACCACGAGAATATGCTGATGGTTGGCTCCAATGAAGGCGCCGACGCCCTCAGCAGCGTTCCTATGAGCGATGGCATTTCCGTGAGCAACGAATGCTCGGAACGTGCCCCGACTGTCCAGCGCGGCATCGACTCGTCGCTGCCGGACCTTTATCCTGGAGGCATCCATGCGCACGAGCCCACAGGTTGGTTCCTCATCGCTTTGTCGCCTGCTCAGCGGCCTGGCTGTCCCAGCCGCTGGAACCGACAGCCGTGGCAGTCGTGAACAGCCTCGCTAACAGACCACCACTGCCACCTGCTTTGGTTAGATCTGCCCACGCCGTCAACGTCGCCCAACTACCAGGCCGTGGTCTCGAATGCAGCCACCCCTACCACTGGCCTTGTGGTCAACTCGCCAATGTCGCTTCCCACTCACCCCGACGCTGCGGCCCCGTCCCTCGCGGGCTATATTCCGCCCGAAGGCTCAATCTTGCACCCCACCGCGCTCGACTACCTGTCACCATCCGAGCCCAGTCAACGGATAGGCGGCGGCCCCATTCGCACATCGTCGACGGGATCGGCTCGCTCCCATGGAAACTATACCCACCTCCCCCACGCCCATCCGTACTCGATCCCCGCCAGCGCCACTGCCTCGGCCCTTGCCGCCCCCGCTGCCTATGCCCTGCACCCACACCAGAAGCTGCGCCACCACGTCGCAAGCACCAAGCCGAAAACCATGAGCATGATCAGCTCCCAGAGCCATCCCCACTACCGACCGCAGTCTGCCATTGTCCGCCAGTTCTCGCAGTCTTCATCCGACGGCACCGGCTCCCAGCCACAGGTGGCCGGCGTCCGCTCCGTGGCCTCGCCCTCTTCGCAGTACCGACAGAGCCCCAGCTCTGGCACCATTGCGCCTGGCGTCCTGCAAGGCGATGCTTTCGATGGCCTGAGTGCTCAGAACCCATACGTCAACGGTATGGCCCTGGCGCTTGGCCGCGACGTCTACCACGGCCACGAACTGGGCCTCTACCAGACGCACCCTTACGGTGTCCGATCCTATGGCTACGTCCGCCCCATGGCAGCCACCTATATCCGCCCGGACCAGATGGAGATGTCTGGGCAAGGCTTTGGCTGCACCCTGTGCCCCACTGGAGTCTCATTCGCCTCGGTCGAGCTGTTGAAGCAGCACCAGATCCAAGTTCACAACACGGCTGTTGTCACGGCCCAGCACCAGAGCTACCCCGCCACGGCCTCCAAGTTGCAGCAGTCCCCCGACGACCGCCACTCTGGGAGCCTGGCCAACCCCGGTGCCTCGCCATCGTCCTCGAGCGACCGATCGCCAGTTCATACCCCTAACCAGTTCTCGAAATCATCACGCCGTCGACTCGCCGACGAATCGGCGCCCGTGTCCGATGCTGAGGACCTTGATGACGAGGATGACGACCTCGACGACGACGAGCAGAACCCGAACAAGGGCTCGTCCGAGAACACCCCAGGCAAGAACAAGGTGTACTACTGCAAGTTGTGTCCGCAGACCTTTAGCCGGAGCCATGGTATGTATGCCGGCCGAACTGCCGTCGTGTGCATGGTGCCCGAACTCGCCGCTATGGCGCTGGGTGTGGGGCGACGATGAAGCAAGCCAACGATGAAGCAAGCAAACGATGAGCAAGACTGGCATCACCGCTCCTGTGTATACGGGCGCCGTTGTCTCTGAGGGCCCCACGACTGACTCCTGTCGCCCACCCTCTCCAGATTTGAAGCGGCACTATTACATCCACACCCAGGAGAAGCCCTTCCACTGCAATCTCTGTGGCAAGGGTTTCTCGCGCAGAGATGCCCTGCGGCGGCACGAAAAGTCGGTCATGGAGGGAAAGAAGGTCCAGTGTATCGGCAGCGGCATAGGAGTCCGTGGTGACGGCAGTGGCTACATGAACTCTGCGACCCTTACCGCCGCGCAAATGGGATAGACTGGCTCTGTCCCGCACCGCACGCCACCGCCCTCTCCAACATCCAACGCCTTTCCGTCGCCGCCGTCACCGGCATCCATTTCTCAGCGTCAAACAAGCTATCAAGCAATCAAGCAATCGTCACCCCCCTCTCCCCCAGTCACTTGCACACATTCTCTCTCAAGCATCTCCGCCCCAGCGCTTTGTCTCGACCGTGCTGCATGTCTGCAAATCATCATACTTCATCCCCTTTCAACGCCCTCACATCTTCCACCGCACCACTCCCAATCTCCTCCGCAATCAATACAACCGCATGTACACTTTTTTTTTGTTTTCGTTTTGGAACTGGATTCCCATTGGCTTCTCTATCTCACCTCTCCATCCGGCCTCTCCATTTGGCTTCTATCTTGCAACACTCTTCTTTTTGCGCCTTTGGTGCTCTTTTGATTGTTCGTCGAGTCAATACCGAGCGATGACCACGTTCCCACTTGCCCTCTCTGTTCATGCTGTCATGGATCGAGTGTCCGGAAGTGGACCGCAACCTGGCTCTTTCTTAGTTTACCTTGGTTCGGTCGACTTGACTCCTGAGTGGCCCTCGCCGGTTTGGCGGAGACCCCAGTCACTCTTAGCTGGCCATTCCAGCATCACCCATTGCGGTTGTCCCTCCATCGATCAGTGTGGAGGGGCACATGTTCCCAACCCCAGCACTGCGATTGCCTTTTATCCCACGTCGCCTCCTATGTCCATTGAAATCCATAGTGCGTCTTCCACTCGTCCAAGACCGCCACCTCCGGCTCAACAGAAACGAAAGAACTACACAATATTTATTTTTAGACTTTTATTTTTTTGCTTATGTGTTTGCTTGTGTGTTTGTTCATGCAGATTTGAGTTGGATTGTGATGTGTCTCTGCCCCAACTCTCGAGTGGGAGGCTCCGATCCCATGATTCTCGGTGCCCCATCTGTGTTCATTTCGCTTTGTTTTCGTCCCCATTTTCCGTTTGTTTTGTTCTGTTTTGTGTTTCCGATTGTGTTCTCTCTAGCATCTGTACAATCTCGTTCTCCCCTGCCTTTGCACCCCAGTCGACTGGGGGGAGGGGAGACTCGGTTCTCCATCTCTCGCTTCTGATCGAATATGCTTCTCTCATACATCAAAAATGAAATGCCCAAGAACGCTTGGCGAAATAAAATGACCAAGTACAGCGAACACACACATTATTCAAATGGATGCATCTCTCACACCCTCACATCGCGACATCAATGCCGGCTGATCGTCACCACAGGAGATCGACCGAATATGTTCAAGGCGATGCTCTCGAAATCAGCGAAACCCGAGCGATGTCAACCGGGACTGGAAACAATCGCGGCCTCCAGACCGTGCTCCCAACCAACGACGAACAACGATTGCAAGATTGCACTTGAGCAAGCGGCTTGTCTCACTTGTGTGTTCGATGATGCCCACAAGATGTGCTGTTGCGGGACGACCCAGTCAGAGTTGGTGTCCACATACCAGGATCATCATCAACCTCTGTCCAAGAGACCAAATCGAGCCTGTCCCTGGACTGCGGACGGATTATTCTTCCTCTGGGTGAGGGGGCGATTTGTGCTGTGGTGCGTTGTGTGCCGTGGTGTGATTTGTGCTGTTGGTGGCCACAATGAATATCCGCCAGCCAGACACAAACAAAGACATAAGAGTGTCGAACTTGCCCATGTGTTCCCACCGAGTGAACTGTTCGCTGGCTGAACAGTGGATTTGCAAGCAGCTTGCTGGGCGAGGCAACAGCACAGCATCGAGGGGCAACCAGCCAGACCCACCGCCCAAGCACAGAGCCGGTCACGCTGGCAGACTCAGCACCCCGAGAGGAAGCAAGAGCATTCGCTCAATGCAATCTGGCAAGCAGCCAGACCAAGCCGCCATCTCCTGGCTGCCCAGACCGACAAAAGGCATTCCCCTCACCCTTTCCCCTCGTCGTCGTTGTCTCGTTTCACCCTTTCGGCTCCCTCCTCGCTCTCCTGCCCTCATCTGGCTTTGGTATCGGCACCTTCGTCGCTTCCATCCCAACCCCGGCATGCTCAGGGCCATCTCCTGTTGTTTTGGAGGGTCCGCAGACCCGGTCGACGACCGAGATGTCTCCTCGCAGACCCCTGTCTCCCAACAGCCAACATTCCCTTCTCCGCTCGATCCCTTGGGTCCCTGGCTCCATCCCGTCGAGTGTCTCGTCAACATTGCCCGCGACGAGCCCGATGCCCTCCTGATCAACACATATGAGAGCGGCGCCTCGGAGCGACTCAGCTATCTCCGTGTGTGGAAGCAGGCGTACTCGGTCGCCCAGGCTCTCAAGGCTCTCCCTGGCTGGAACGACGACGGCCACGAGGTCATCGGCACCTTCTGCGAGGCCGAAGCCAGCTGGGTGATCTTCTCATTTGCTGTGTGGATGCTGGGCAAGTGAGTATCTCTGGTCTGGTCTGGTCTGGTCTGGTCTGTCTGTGCATGACATGACTGGGAATTGTCCCTGCCATGACCAGGATCGAGTCTCATCTGTCCCTTGTTGCCATCCAGGAAAACACTCAACCTCGCTCTCAATCTGCCTGCTGCTGCCCGCAAGGCTCTGTGCGAGAGGTTTGTCCTTGTGCTGGTCTCACGTGTGTCTCAGGAGATTGACATCCCGGAGACCTCTGTGCCCAACCTGACTCGACCTTGACTCCAATCGAAACAGATACTCCATCAAGTACATCCTCTACCACCACACCAAGCCTGGCCGCACCATTGGAGTGACGCTGGTCAATGCCACCACGTTCCCAGTGCTGGACAACGTCCCACCCCCGTCTCTCGAAGTCTGTGAACCCCTTGATGAGTTAGTAGCGATCGCCTGCACCTCTGGAACAACGGGTATGTGGGGTGGTTGAGCGTGATGGTCCAGCAGCAAAGCAGATGGTGCAGTGGTGGATAGAGTAAGATGGTAAGTGTGGTGGATGTGGTGAGTGTGGTGAATGCGGTGAATGTGGAAGGTGATACGCTGACGATGCATATCCAACCCACAACCCGACTCCTTCGTCCTGCATCCTGGCTCCTCGTCACTCCCACAGGCATCCCCAAGTCGTGAGTTCTCCTGTGGCTTCTGATGCTGTGAATTCTGTTTCTGTGTCGCACCTGATGCTTGTTCACATTCCCAAAGTGATCACATCACCACTCGTTGACTGAATCCTTTTGTGTTTGATGTTGATTGTTGCAGGTTCCAGTTCCCACACACTGGAGCTATCACTATTCGAACATCCATCGGGATCAGCAAGTGTAGTGTCGGGCTCCTGCAGGTAAGAATGGAGGTCGCGATGAAACACATCGACGAGCATTTAGTGATGGATATTCTGACAATGGACTATTCGTAGGCCCCGTCATTTGCGGCAACATTGACACTCGTGTTCAGTGCACTCAATCTTCAAGGATCCGTGTGGCTTCCAGAGCCCACATACAATATTGTCGAGAAAGCAAGGAATGTTGCTCAAATCTTGGATGACGGTGTTGCCTTTGTATTAATAGTAGGTCGTGGACAACTAAATATTCGGGAGTAATTTTGTTCACATGCTGATGTCACTCATCCTCCCTCAGACTCCCTCGTTCATGAAGTTGATCATCAGCACCGCGGTTTCCCGGAACCCGAATGTCAAATTGACGAAAACAAAGAAAATATTGATTGGCGCAGAACTCGTACCAATGAGTGTCATCCACATGACGAGGGAGAGATTCCCAAATGCCGAGATTCAGTCGATATATGGCTCGAGTGAGGTACAGTCCACGTCACTAGGTTTGCATCATCAATGAGCTGGCAATGACTTGACGCACTTACTCCACCAGGCAGGAGTCGTAGGAGCATTTTCATTTCTTCGGATTCCAGCCGACAGCCCCATCCCAGAGAAGCTGGTCTACAAGCTGGCCAAACCTGGCGTGCGCTGCCTTCTCTTTGACGAGAAAGGCGAGATCATCGATCCACGGTACTCCAACAGCGGAATCCTGGTTTTTGCCGTCGATCCCGAACATCCTGCCAAGGACCATCCGAACTTTGTCAACGCTGATCCCAACGACAAGCTGTCGACTTTCGGCTTCCTCGTGGATGGCTCGCCCCGAGTCTGCACCATGGACTGGGTCGAGATGGTCAGCGACAAGGAGTTCAGTGTTGTTGGAAGGTGAGTATGGCGACTATTGTGTGCTTGATCCATGAGAACTGCCATCCACACTCTTGGTTCCGATCCATTTGCTCGCTGGATACTGATCACTTTCATTCTCACACCTCACACCTCACACCTCACACCTCACCCTCCAGATTCGACCAGAAGATCAAAGTCAACGGTGTCTATGTCGACCTCAACGGCCTCAAGGAGCTTGTCCACAAGCACCTGTCCCAGGTCATCGCCGACTGCTACTTCATCCACACCTCCGAGAGGAAGATCATCTTGTTCTACATCCCTCAGGGAGGATACAACCCCGAACTGACCTCGGCCGATATCATCCGAGTCGTCGAGGACATGTTCTTGCTGTTGAACGTCTCCAAGGTCCCCGTCCACAACTGCCTCAAGCTCGACGCATTCCCCTTCAACGACTCGGGCAAGGTCGATCTCAAGAAGCTCAAGCGCATCGCCGAGAACGTCGAGCAGTACGGCCAGGCGGTCGATTACCCGGCTCTCATGGTCACCAGAACGTTCTTGACCAAGATTGCCTTCAAGATCTCCGAGTTCAGCAGCCAGATCCTGGACAACCCTGGTCTCTACGGCCGCAACTTTTACATTGGCGGCGTCGGCTTTGACTCGCTGAGCATCGGCCGCCTGGCCCTCGCCCTCAGGGAGGAGTACGGTGTCGAGATCTCGCCAATGATCCTGCTGTCGAACAGCATGAGTCCCAAGGATGCCGCCCAGCTGGTCGTCGACATTCTCGACGACAAGCTGGTGATTCCGCCGACAATCGATCTGGCTGCCGAGGCTGCCAAGCTCGACGATGCGAGTGTGACGGCCGAGGGTTTCCCTCCGTTTGTCTATCCCAAGGAGGTCCGCGGCATCGTCCTGACGGGTGCAACCAGCTTCCTCGGAGCATTCCTGATCTTTGAGCTGGCACACAAGTTCCCTCGGGCCAAGATCTACTGTCTGGCACGAACCGAGACCGAGAAACTGGCCTTCCTCCGCACCTACTCCAACGCCTCGAGGCTGGTGATTGCATCGCGGAACAAGAACGATCCGTGGTATGACGTGCGAGACCGGTGGGTTGGTCTGCGCGGCGACGTTTCCAAGGAGCGATGGGCACTCTCGGACGAGCGATGGAAGGAGATTTGCGAAGAGACCGACATGATTGTGCACAACGCCGCCGAGGTGCACTGGCTCTACAACTACAACGAGCTCAAGGCAACAAACGTCCTCAGCACGGTGACGGTGCTGCAGCTGGCCACGACGCACCATCTCAAGGTGGTGCACTACATCTCGACCATCGGGACGATTGCCATGGCCAAGGGCTCCGACAAGCCGCTCGAGGAGAAAATGTACTCCAACTGGAACCTGTCGGGCGGCTACTCGCAGACCAAGTGGGTCTCTGAGCAGCTGATCAACAAGGCACGATCGAGGGGCGTGCCTGCAACCATCATTCGGCCAGCAATCATTGCTGGCGACAGCGGATACGGAGGTGAGCCGTGGTGGTGTGATGATGTGTGGTGTAGTGGTGTGGTGATGTGGTGATGTGGTGGAGATTCTCTCCTTCGTTCCCTCGACTTGGCCATGGGTTGATGATCTTGTTTGTCGAGTGGCACCCATCCATCGACTGACACTGTTTCTCACCCTGTTCACTCCATCCTCCAGTGTGCAACACAGACGACTATATCTGGCGATACGTCGAGGGATGCATCAAGCTCGGCATTTGCCCGGCAAACGCCAGTCCCGTCACTTGGACCATGGATCCCGTCGACCATGTTGCCAAGGTGATTGCCGAGATTGTCAGCTCGGAGGAGGCGCTGTCCAAGTTTGTGTTCCACATCAGCGACTCGGAGCACAGGTGAGGAGTGTGTGGAGTGGAGTGTGAGTGTGAGTGTGGGTGTCAGTCGATGCTGTGCTTGGCATTGAGGGTCGCAGATTGACATGTTTGATGGCGGACATCGTGGGCCATCGCAATCACCCCTCACTCACCCACTCACTCACTCACTCACTCGCAGTGTCATCACCGAGAAGCGTGTCTTTGAGATTGCCGATTCCGTTGGCTGGACCGTCCTGCAGGACACTCGCGAAAAGTTCAGGACAGTCATCTGGCGCAACCCATCGCCCGATAACCACGCCCTGCTTGCGTTCATGCGGATGCTGATGGACCTGTCCTTCAGGGTCGACAACACCAACACTCGCTCGATCTACCCGACGCCGTGTCCCTCGCCCGAGTTGGTCGTCAGGAAGAGTCTCTTCCACTTGGATCGGGTGTCCTATCTCGACCAGCCCACGGCGGCGGAGACCGAGCTCAAGGACGAGGAGTATCCCGATGTCCGTCCCTTCACCCGCACCGGCCGCCATTGATGTTGTGCTGGCTGGGCTGACCGATCGATCAGTGTCGTCTCGTTGCCCTTCCGTCCTGCGGCCGAGTCTTGTTGGACTGCCAGACACTGAACACGATTGATCCAACATTGAGATGTGTGTGGTGTGTGGTGTGTGGTGGATGGTGATGAAGATGGTGGTGGATTGCACTGTCGGCATCCAGTCCTTCCTGCGTCGCATCGGGTTCTCACTACCGCCAGCGGACAACATCCGAGATATCAGATCCAGCAACTTGTCCTTTGTCGTGACGATTTCGATTTGCTTTCGTCTTTCCTTCTTGGCCATGTTGCTTTGGCTCCGTCATCTGGTTCTTCCGAGGCCCCATTGGAATAGCCATCCGGCCGGTCTCGATGCACCGCCAAGCAAATGCCATAATGTGGTCGAACTATGGCCATGTTCACACACCGCAGATGATAAACTGGCAGCCAATCCATCGTTTCAAGATCTCGAGCGATTGCCTCTGCATGTGCGAATCAATATATAGCGACGCACTTGTCGGCGTGAATGTATTCGCAATCCAGACAACAGGGGTACGATTGCCCCATAGTATTTGTGGCAACACCATTACACCCGACCACTGAGATGATATGCGTATGCCTGCATCCACTTTGGTCTGGATCCACTCGTATTCAAATCTTCTTCAGATGGTCGAGTGGGACATAGCCTCGCTCGCCTTTGTCGCTCTCGACCAGAGCCCAGCCATCGGGCAACTCCTGGAGGACCACGACTCGCTGGTTGAGTGTGATGCTAATTTCCTCTGGCTCGACTGCCGGGCGGGTCGTCGTCACCTCTCGAAAATCGAGTCTTGGATGTGCAGCACCCGCGACCGGAACGACCACATAGCCCTGGACAGCAGAAGGCGACAGCGAGCGGTCCGATGTGGTCGTGGTGCCTGTGGACGAGGAGGCAATCGAATAGGGCGGCGGCAAATCTGCCAGCCTCACTTTGGTGGGTACTTCATGGTGAAGGGGCTGGGACTGGGAGGGACTGGTGGATGTTGAGGTGGCCTGGAGTAGTGACGATCGAGGAGGAGCATCAAGATGCCTATACGTTCCACCTTGTTTTTCATGATCCTGAAGTGCAACTGGCTGATCTCGGGGAGCCCCAGCATTCGGATCGATGTTACTGAGATCATGATGGTGGCTGGCAGCTGGGTGCTTGGCAGCCTTCCGTCGGTTTTGTATGCACGCCACCAGGACACCGGTCAACACGATGGAGCCTCCGACGATCGATGCCGTGATAATGATGGTGCTCGAGTTGGAGCCTTTATCGGGGCCTGCAGTATTCGAGTCAGCGCCGCCGGCTGGAGAGCCAGCAGCAGGGATGGGCTGCGGTCGGACTGGATCTTGAGTCTGGATGGGAGAGCCATTTCCAAAGCTCGTTGTGAGGATGCCTGGAGGAGGTGCCTTTGCTGTGGGGAGCTGGATCGTAAAGCGATGTGAGGTGTCAAGGAGTGTTGTGAATTTGTGTCGGTGAGATAACCCTCCATTTGTCAGTTGTGGGTGCGTCATTGCATACCTGTGGCACTGAAGCTACGTCTGATGAGGTGGAAGAGGAGGAGAGAGTGGAGGAGGAGGAAGTGGTGGCGGTGGTGGTAGTGATGGTAGTGGTAGTGGTGGTAGTGGTTGTCGTGGTAGTGGTAGTGGTGGTGGTTGGGGGCGTTGATCCGGCTTGGATGGTCAGCGCAATGGCACCGCCGTAGCAAAGCTTCTGGGTTGTCAATGGCAAGCATAGTTGCATCATGTACCGACCAGGCACCAGGGTGGAGGGCACCTGAATGCTCGTGGACTGTCCACCAGCGACGGTTGGAGCAACATCGGCACCAACATGGATGGCGTCGCTGATCGGGCGATTCAGCCACAATGTTGCCTCCTGATTACATCGCCAAAGAAAGTGAGTGGTTTCCACAATGACGACCCCGGTCAACGTCGAGCCTGCACCTCATCCTACTGACCAGGAAAATGATATCGAAAGGCTCGGCTGGCGAGAGACCGCTCGACGAGGCTGTCCAGATGGCTCGTGTGGCTTGTATGAATCGAAGACTTTGATCGGCATCCGAGCTACAAGATTACCCTGGATCCCTGCCGCCACACCGCACGACCCACCACGAATGTTCCTCGCCTGCTTTGCTCCTCTGCTCTTTTGCCTGGCCTTGCCCTCCTTTGCCTCTCCTCCCCACCCTGCTGCCGTTACCCACCCCTCCTGATGGGACCAAAGAGGCTGCGCTCCGCCAACCGCTCCTCTCCGGTCAAATCTGCGAGGATCGACTCCGCACCTGCAGATCTGCTTCATCGAATGCAGTCGCAGCTTGAGCACGCCGAGACCCAGTGTTCTCTCGACAGCCACGATCTCCTGACCATCCTGATCTGCAACGAGGCCTTTGTCCAGGTTGTCAGCCTGCCGGCCCTCAGCCGCCTCCCTTGCCTCGCCAAACGTTATGCCGGAATCCTGTCCTTCGTTGGCAACAACCAGTGGATCGACAAGCTCTACAGTCATCTGGGGCTCACAAAGTCGATCTTCGATAGTGTTCCGAGCATTGACCCAAGAGCCGTCCTCGAGGGAGTGTGTTCTTTCCTCAGCCGCAAGAATGACCTCCCCCGAAGCCTTGAGGCGTACCAGAGGGAGCTTCAGCTTTGGTGGGCCCTTGCCAGGTCGCCTGCGTTGAAGTCAAGACTCTCGGCCTTCTTGTACCAAGCCATGCAAGAGAGCGTGGTGCATCACTGTCACTGCACGGCGTACATCGATCCATCGAAACTTCAAGACCTCGATCCCGCACAAAAGTTCCGCCTCATCGATGCATCGAATATCATGCGAGAGACAACGTGCGGAGAATGCACCAACGAATCCATCTTTGGCGAAACTTATCGGATCATTCGCTTCGACTATCATCCATTTCACACTAAAGCCCAGGCGGCTGGGCTCCTGCCGCACGAATATGCCCTGTTACTCTCGGATGAAACAGGCGACCTGACCCTTATCGATTGCTCGTTTGCATCGCTGTCGGGTTGGCCGGAGCTGCTCGCGATCCACCACCTTGCGATTGTCAGGACTGCATGTGGCAATCCAATCCAGAGCTTGGAGGGCATGCCTCTGATCCCAAACCTGACGAGACTGACGCTTCCCGATTCACTCACCAGCCTCAGCTATCCCCTAGAGGAGCTTGAGCAACTCGATATCCTCGATCTTTCTGCGTGTGCGCATCTCACATCCCTCGAGGGGCTGTCGCCGTTGTCTGGACTGACGACGCTCAGGCTCCCAGCAAGCATCAGCACGTTCGAGATCCTTCCTCACGATCTCGAGGCGCTCAGTGTGCTCGACCTTGGTGAGTGCACGCAGCTCACCTCCCTCGTCGGGCTGCCATTATTGCCGAGTCTAGAATCTTTCAGACTTCCTCGATCAATCGAATCACTCGACGGCATGCCAGCCGAGCTCAAGGAGCTTCGAACTCTGGACATGCTGGACTCGTGCCGGCTCAAGTCGCTCAAGGGTCTTCCGCCGCTTCCACGTTTGATAAGACTGAAGCTGCCAAAGTCCAACCAGCGTCTCAGCGATATCTGGGACTGGATCCACTGCGTCAAGGAATCTCGCGAACGCAATCGTCTCGCTGACCAGGGCCAGCATTCCCGCTCTGCAGCCTCATCCTTGCGCGAGCTGTGGATGACACTACCGCTCAGCGGGTCCGATGCACTTTGTGGCTTGCTCGGAAAGCCTGCATATAACTACATCACTGTGGATAGACCTGAAGGTCTCTCCGACACGCTTTCATTGGCGCCAAAGCTCGATTCGCTAACGATCGCTGGGTCGATGTCGAGCTTGGACGAATTCTGCCAGCCGCCGAGTCTGCCCGCCGACGAAGATAGGGGGCAGGACAAAGGTGCAGACCAATCTGCAGGCCAACATGAGGACTCAGGACCGCCGTACAGCGCAGACAAGCTCCAGCTGGAATCTCTCGTTCTTCCCGCATCAATCGAGTCGCTGGACCGAGTGCCCAAATGCATCTGCTTGGCCAGGCAGTTCGATCTATCGGCCTGCTCGCGACTGCGATCGGCAAATGGACTTGTGCAGCTGGAAAGAATGAGCACTCTCACGCTTTCGGCATCAATCGGTACCCTCGAATTCATGCCAAATCGACTCGACTTGATCAAGTCGCTGACGATAGAGGCGCCGGGTCTTTGGTCTCTCAAGGGGATGGCGGCCGCTCCGTTGCTTTGCTATCTCTCGCTCGTCGCCCCCATCAAGAACCTCGAAGGGCTGCCCTCGACTTTTCCTTCGCTCAACCAGCTCGATCTGGCTGGCTGTGCAAAGCTCGAATCGTTCAAGGGGTTTCCCACGATGCCCAAGCTCGAGAGCCTTTATCTGCCAAGCACCCTCAAATCTATCGAAGGACTGCCCCCCGTGCTCGATTCGGTCAATAACCTGAGTCTCCAGTCTTGCTTCAAATTGACGTCCCTCAGAGGTCTTCCGAACATGCCCAGGATCCGTCTGCTATCCTTCCCGCCCTGTCTCGAGCGCCTAGACATGGCAGCTGTCCAGCTGGAATCGCTGGAACGACTTGATATGAGGGACTGCAACAACATCACCTTGCTGGACGGCTTGCCACAGACACCGCAGCTGAGTCACATTATACTTCCGCGCTCGCTTTTGAGTCTGCAGGGGCTGCCCATGGAGTTGACTCACGTAACCGAACTCGATCTGGGGGGCTGCGTGCGGCTCAAATCGCTTGTCGGGTTCCCAGCCGCACCCAGCCTCAAAGCTCTCGTGCTCTCCACAGCGCTGGAGGACTTGCAAGGCCTTCCGCAGTCTCTACCGGCCCTCCAGGACTTGCGCTTCGTGTCGCCGCCGTATCGCCTGTCGAGGCTCAAATCCCTGCGTGAGTGTCCGCATCTGTCGCAGGTCTCGTATCTCGAGCTCCATTCGACCTTTAGCAACTTTTCGATGTTACCTCCGAGTCTGGACTCGGTCACGACCTTGAGCCTCAAGGAAGTACAAAATCTAGCTTCGACTGGCGGGCTTCCCGATATGCCGAAGCTCAGCCGAGTCCGGCAGCCGAAAAACCACACGAAAATGCCCGTGTTCAAGGAACTGGGGGCCATTTTCCAAAGAGATGGCCGAAAGGTCCACATGTTCTGAATGATTTGGGTGCAGCAAGATAGCCTCGTTGCTATTTCGACTCTGTGGTCTCGGAATCGATTCGCTTGCTTCCGAACGATGTCAACCAGCGAAATTACACCCTATAAACACTACAATGGTAGCTATGGTGTCTGAATATAGCGGTAAAGGGAGAGAGCCGAGAGCGATAGGCAGCGGATACCATGGAGCCTTGTCGACTATTTTTCTCGCTGCGTCATCACACCGCCATTGCTGCTCTCGATCATTGTTGTCAAGCTTCGGTAAGAGTGAATTCCCTGCACTGCGCTCGAAGAATCAGAGGCCCTCGTCTGTGACCGCCTCTGTTCAATGACGATGCGTATATTATCTGATTCGCTGTGTGATGCAAGTGTCGAAGGAAAGGGCAAAGAGTATGATTGATTGTGAACATAGATACATGGGTGTCGGCATTCCGGGTGGTGGAAGCAAATGATACCAAAGCGCAATTTGGACAGATGATGGGCCAAGGATTGAGGGCCGACGCCGCTCAATACCCTATAATTCGACGGTTGTCTTTGGACATTGTGGCGAGAATGGGCTTCTCCCAGTGGCCGATGGCCGTATTGACGACGCTGTCCATATCGGCGACATTCTCGATCTGTACGGAGAGAGGGATGGAGTTGTTGTTTGTCAAGCAAACAAACCAAATCAAGTACTGCCTCCTCAGCATATTCACGGCGATTCAGTCGCGCTCACAACGCAGCGGGCACTCACATCTTTGACAATAGCGACCATTTCGGCTGCGTCTCGGCAAGAGAGCAGTCGAGTCTTGACCGAGAGAAGGAGCTCGAGGGCAATGTACGGAAACACAGCGGATGCCCCGCCGACCACAATATCCCAGATACTGTGCGCAGGGCTCGACGAGGATGCCAAGGACATTCGAAAGCGAGTAGACACATGAAATGTATCGGCGTGTCGATGTATCCGGAGGTGGGCGTTGCGTTTGAATGGGTGTGCCGATGGAACGAAGCGATCTCGTTCAGTGTTGGTGCTTGTGCAGTTTGTCGACATGGTTCCAGGCGCCTTCTTCCTGGCACTCGTATCTGCACTCGAATCCAGCCACACTCACTCATTCCCGGTAGCTCACTCAAATCCAGCGACTCACCTCTCCAGAGGCTGCGATGGAATGATGCATGCAAACAAGGTGCCGAACCAACTGAAGGCGGATAGTGGGGGCGTTAATCGATCCGACGCATGCCGGGCTGCCGCTGATGCTAGCAGAGTAACCATAGCGACGCCGGGTCGTACCATTCATAAATATCGGCAAAGTCACCGCCCATGATCTCGAGATGGAGATGGAGCGGCTCGCAATGTGTCTTGAGCAGCGAGTTCAGCACGGCGACATGATTGTCGATCGACTCCTGTACCCGCGAGGGACAGGCTATCAGCTTCCCTTCACAGCGAACATTGGCAGTGTGCACATTGCTTGGATTTTGTCGAACGGGGGGGGGAGGACTCTCTCCAGCATTGGGCAAGTCTCATCTACCTTTGTGGTCTCGCCTTCCAGGCCCTTCCAGAAGCCCTTGAGCAGCCAAAACGCATCCATGCAACTCAGATCGCAAATCTCGAGCAAGGCTCTGGCAACATGCACAAACTGGTCCGAGAGCGCCGGAATCTGCATCCACGGACTCAGCGACCGGCTATGCGCTGCCATGTAGAGCCGCAGCATGCGATGGATCTTGTGTGCGGCCGCATCGAGGTTGGTCGCTTGCGCATCTGGATCGAGCACCGGCTGTCGGAGCGATTCACTGGGCGACCTCCCACCCGATGCCAAAGGCCAGCGGTGCGAAAAGTTGAGAAAGCCGGGTTTCTGAGTCGGGGAAAGCCACCGGTATTGTCGCTGGACGACTCTTGTAGCTGATGCGAGCCAATGACGATGATCTCGGTCCAGCCAGGCCTCGTCCCAAGGCTATTCCCCAAACACCACACCTTCCTGTCCACTTACGATGTTGATGAAAACAAGAGTCGCTCGGCGGTCCATAGGGCCTCAAACTGGGACTGTCGTTGCTCGTTGACGTCGCTCCAAGCTTCCTTGGCGAGCGGCAGGACACCTTGCAGCCATTATGAAGCGTTCGTCAGTCAGTTCGTTCATTCATTCGTTCGTTCGTTCGTTCATTCATTCGCGACAATGCGATGTGAGTGGCAAGGCATGAGCCGAAAGAGATGAGGGGCCAGGGAGGTTCCGAGAGTGATATTCTTACCGAGCAATACCTTCCACACAGAAACCCGATCCGAATGCGGGATGCGAACCCACAGACAAAGCTTCCTTAGATTCTCGGTATCTGGCAGCCAACGAAGAGACGTGGATACATGAGTGAAATATAGATGTGTGGAGATATATGACCGATACCCAAGTTGCTCCCTTCCATACTTCTATCGCAACGCAGCAAGCTCAATCCATTGGTCGTCGCAACATAGACCCTCGGTTCCGCATCTGAACACCCTTACCCAGGACCTTGTCGCCGAACACGTTTTCCACCGAGAGCTTGGCTTGAATGGTCTGGACGCCCAGAGACTTGTAGTAGAACTTGCGAAAGTTGGGCTGCATCTTGCTGTGAATGCGACGGAGGAGGAGGAGGAAGTGCTGGGTGTGATCTTGGGTCTGCAGGGGGGGGGACAGACTTTGTGTCGTGGGGCAAGAGCAATGATCGGCCGCGATAAAATGGCCTATCCGAGGATGATGATAAGAATGAATGGGAGGAGGAGAATGTGACGGTACCACAATGCGCTGGTGCTTTGAATGGGGGCGGTCGATGCGGATCGGTGGGGAGCGCCAGAGCAGGCGGTTGTTGTCCCGAAAGCGGGATCGGTGCGGCCAGCGGTCAGCGGCCAGCAGCCAGAACCAGACAACCGTTTGGTGCCCAAGACCGCTTCCTGGCTGTCCGACCGATTGCAAACCCGCTGTTCGCCACCACAGCCTCCCTCCCTCCCCCCCTCATTCCAATGTCTCTGTTTGGCGGTGGTTCTTGCATGGCATTGGACACTGGAATGCAATAGTGTATTTGCCGCTCCCAAGATCAACAAGAGTATCGATCATGACACTGAGTGGAAAAGCGAGGGAGATGAAAAAACGTGTCCAACCATTGACCAGAAAAACAGAGAGCATGGACATGACTCGAGAACAGACGCAGGAGGACGATTGTTGGATTACGCCCCCCCCCAAGGACAGATGACTCAAGGTGGAAGAAAAAAGCTTGGTGGTCGAGCAAAGTCAGACCGAGCCCAATCAGGTTCGAGCAGGCGAGTAAAAGTGCGAGCGAGAGAGCAGCGGCGAGCAGAATATGAGGTTCGAAGGAGTGTGTGTTGTGCGGAGGTATAGCGCCGAGCTCTCTCGACCATGGCAGAGACTGTTTCGGTGGGTTTTGAATGGATATGCCAAGTGCGTTGCCGATCAATGTCGAGCAGGTTGTTCTGCGTTATGACTTGATGGTGTGTGTGTGTGGATGGCGACTCCTTTCGTGATGGTGGATGGAGGAGGTCCGATACTCCGTATTTTTGGTTCCAGCTTGCTCCAACGATTCTTCAAACGGCACACGGTACACGGCGCATGGCAGCGCCTTGATCATCAGGGTAAAAATCGGGGATTTCTCGATGGGATGGATGGAAGGCGACGGGAGGGAGGGGAAGAAGGGCCCGGGACAGAAACCAAGGCATGCCATCGCTGACCATCCTGGCTTCAAGGCAGCTAAATTACTTGCCCCAGAACTTGAGGAAGCCAAACTTGCCCTTCTGGGCCTCGGGTTCTTTGGCATCCGTGGTCTTGGCGACAGGCGCTGCCATCGTGGCGACGTCGTAGGGCGGCACGTCAGACTCGTACGGCGGCAGGTCGGTCGCCGAGATGCTCGAGAGCGCAACACTGATGTTGCGGACGTGGCGGCTTCTCTGGGTGATGGCGGCCTGCGCAGTGTCATCCTCGGCAAACCGCTCGTCCTTGGTCTCGGGCGGGTACCACCACTCGTCGCCGCTGGTGTCGCTACCAGAGTGCGCTTCGCGGCGGGCAACGGCATCCATGGCTTCGTCCTTGTACATGTCAAGCATGGACTCCCACTGTCCACGCGAGGGCGAGGTGATCGAAATGGGAATGGTGTGGTAGCGGTACGCAGACTGCTGGGGATCGGTACCGTCGTCGACAAAGATGGTGATGGCGTGCGAAATGTGCATCACCATGTCCTTGGAGTGATAGACCTTGGTCGAAGGGGCGATGCCAAGATACTCGGACACATCCAGAGGATCCAGATCCTTGTGCCGCTCGTCGTCGTCCTCGTCCGATTCATCCACCGGGATGGGCGCTGTCGGGGTCTTGGGAGAGAGCGGGCCATCCAAATCGCGGTCGCGTTTCTGCTTTGGGATGCGGCGTGGGAGCGGGCCGACGTGGGTGACGAGCTTTGTGGGCTCGAGCCTGGGCTTGGAGATGGACGGCAGCTGAAACTCGAACTGCAGTGCAAAGGCAGACGACAGAGGAAGCAAGGACCATGTTAGCAGGAGCTTGCTTTCTGTATCCACAGAATTAGAGGGGAGGGACAGATTTGTGTTTGGCGCAAGAGCGAAGAGCCGAGCAGAGGACTCGGTGCAAGAGACGCAGCTCTGCGACACCAACCTCTTCGACGCTGCGAAGATCTCGGCCGTTCATTTCCCAGTCGCAGATGGTTGTGCCGTGGAAGGCACACTTTTCGCTCGCGACTTTGCGAGGAAACAGCGACTGGTACTCGACCAGCCGCACAATCACAAAGCCAATGTCTTCGAAAAGCCGGAACTTGAAGCGGATCGTGTCACCCGAGGCCAGGACAGTCTTGTCGATGTCGAGAGAGTACCAGTCCTTCAGCGACTCGGTGTGGGCCGAGGATTCCCTCAGCAGCAGTTGAGGATAATAGAGCGGGTTGTAGGTGTAAAAGTGGAAGGGCACCTGTGTGGTGCGGTAGGTCGAGTGGCTGGGCTTGGCAGTGGTGCCAGTGGTCAAGAAGGCGGCGGCAAGCTGCTGGGTCGACGAGATCTCCTCCTCGACGACGGTGGCTTCGATGTAGTAGACGGTCGAAGCGACGCTGTCGGGGCCCTTGTTGGCATTGGCCGAGGCCGGCAATTTGGCTGCGCGACGGGCCGAGATGGAGAACTTGAAGGGAATGCGGACGGGGGTTGTCGGGGCGCGAATGGGCTGCATGACGCTGCTGGTGGCGACGGACGAGCTGTCGACGGGCTGGTCGCTGCTGGGCGAGTCGACCAGTACGGCGACCTTGTTGATGTGAACGATCGAGTCCTTATCGTAGATGTAGACGTCTTTGTTGAGCTTGCGCTTCTGGATGGCAATGTGGGTGACTCCGTGGAAGCAGACGGTGACGGAGGTGATGAGGGTCTGGGACGGCGGGATGAGGATGGTGCCCTCGACGGTGATGGGGGTGAGACCGGGGATGCCCTTGACGAAGGAATTGTTTGAGCCGGGCAGCGGCAGGATGGCGCAAGGCGGGGCCGACGGCGCCGGTGTGCCTTTGCGACCCATAGGCGTGGGGGTTCGATGGGGGGTAACCGGACGAGAATGCAAAACAGCGGCGCTCATGTTGACGAAGCGGCGATTGGGATGGTGGCTTGAGACGGACTAACGGCGAGCTCTGGATCGGTGGCAGCCGAGTCCAATGAGCAGATGGACCGAGTATGAGGAGCAGCCGAGTCCAATGAGCGGGATAGCAGAAGCAGAGCAACAGAAGCAAAAGCACGGTCACAGGACGTCAGGACATTCCAGGGACAGAGCCGGACTCGATCGGCGAAAGAGCAAAGTGAGTCAACTTACAGCTGGATGGCGAGCCGACAGCGGGAGCCCAAAGGCAAGCGAGGCGGGGGGGCAGACGGGCAGAAGCGAGCGAGCCGGACCTGGGGCAGATGGAAAGCGAGCCGGACCTGAGGCAGATGGAAAGCGAGTGGAAGATGGAAAGCAGGTGGACGATGGAAAGCAGGTGGACGATGGAATGCAGGTGGACGAAGCGATGCAGGGCAGAGCCTGGGCAAGGGACGGGCGGCAGGACCAAGGGCCAAGGACCACGGGCCAAGGAGGGGGCGGTTGGCCCGGGAGCCTTTGTTGGGCAAGCGTTTTGTTTGCAAAGCCCCGTGCTACTCTATCTTTGGCGACTTTGTTGCATTCTCGGCGCCGAGGAGACGATGTTGGGGCGGGCGAGGACGGGAATAGCGCGATGCAGTCCAGCGCGAGCGAGCAAACAATCGGCAGGGGCATGATGCACATGGCAAGTCGATAGATGCATCAATTCGCAAGTGTGCAATGCATCGCAGCGACCAAGCGAACGAAACTCATCATGGCGGATTGCACAAGCGTGGACAAGCCCGGCGCTGCATTGCACATGGCTGAGCGGCGGAGCACATGTGCATCGCTTGGCCAATCCCTGTTGCGTTTCAGCGCAGCATCGCCTGGACATTGCCGGAAACGTGCAGCCAGGCCATGGAAAAGGAAAGGAAAACGCAAGCTCCAGCCGAGCAGGACCCGCCTCCACCGCACTCAGCATCCCATCCAGACCATCCAGATCCACCCAGACCCATCCAGACCCATCCAGACCCATCCAGACCCATCCAGACCCATCCAGATCGCGGCAGGAGATTGACCAGATGCGTCCAAGACCACACTCAACGGGCTGTGCAGGATGGCAATCGGGACGCTGCCCCGTTTCGTTTCAACCAAGCCGTATTCCAAGACAGGACGGATATCCAAGGCTATCGCTTGATTCATGACCCCGAAAAACAATGCGTCTCGTTGTTCTTTCAGCACCCTGGATCGATCTCGAGGAATCGCATCCCACCAGCAGATCTCTCGAACAGATCCGCCCCTATGCAGATCCGAGGCGCTCCAGGCGACGGCGCTCCAGGGCCTCGGTGAGAACAGCTTTGCTCTTGGTGTAGTGGTACGTCAGCTGTTCCTCAGTGTACTTGCGAAGGCTCTGATCTTCGGCGCTCAGGAACCCGCCGACGAGCGTCCGGATCTCGACGAGCTTGCGCCAGTCGAGCTTGAACCCGGCCTCGTAGTTGGCCTTGTACCGCTCCATCATCTCGTTTGTCTTTTGCAGCAGCGTGTCGTCAAACTCGGGATATGGGTTCGGAACGGTCTCGTAGTCGGGCTGGTGGGGAGGGCCCTGGATGCCAGGGAACACCAGGACGGCCCGGAGAGCGAGCCAGGGCCCGTAGATGGGCGAGACGCAGAGATAGCAAGTCTGGCATACATGGATGAGTATGGATGAGTGCATGGACGAGTGCATGGATGAGTGCATGGAAGGGGTTGGGCACGTACAAGCATCGGACATATCGATCAGTTGATTTTGTTGGGGCATCGAGGATCGTCCGCATCCGATCAGCACATCCCGACATCAGCACATCCCGACATCAGCCCCGACATCAGCACACCACGCCATCAGCGACAGAGCCATACCCTGTTGAAATACGCCAGGCCAGCAATGTGGGCCAGCCGCTGAAAGTGCGTGAAGCGGTCGCCCTCGTCGTGCGGGTAGCGGTACTTGAACTCGGGAATGTCCTCTTTGCTCAAGCGGTTGTGGAGCAGGTCGTGTACAAAGTCGTTGATCGGATGGGCGCTGTTGTCCAGGTGCGTGGCTGGGTCTTCCTCGAGGTATTCCAGGAACGGCTCCCACATGCGCTTGTGGTTGCCGATGAGGATGGCCAGGGTCGAGGTGTTGGCCGGGTTGGTCGAGCCGGGCAGCGGATATTTGCCTGCGTGCTCGTCTTCGTTGTAGCGCTCGACGGGGAACGGGACAATCAGATCAATGCCGTACGGCTCGAGATCCCGCTTGACGGCAGCGGTGATGTGCTGCCAGCTGTGCTGCTGCTGCTGCTGCTGTTGGTCGGCAGTCATGGCCGAGGTGCGGATGCAGTGGTCAGTGCGGATGCGGTGGACAGTGTGGCCAGAGGAGAGGCAACGGAGGGTCGTCCCAATGCCGGTCGAGATCTGTCGTATTCCAATGGTGTGGGCGGGGGGTTCAGTCCAAGGGGCTCCGAAAGATGCAGATTCAGGGCAGATGCAGATGCGGGGCAGATGCAAATGCAGATCCAGGGCATGTTCAGTTCGGCTCCAAGGCTTACATAATGATGCTTGGTGACTCTTCCGCGACCGAAAAAACTCAAACCAGCCGCGATCGCTCTGTCGTCTCTGTCTCTGTTCATCATCGCTTTGTCTCTGCCCACCATCGCTCTGGATCCTGCACCGAATCGGATATCTCTCGACCGTCCCCAGCTGCACATCTCTCGAGGCTCCCGCCATCGACTCAACATGCTGCGAACCGCCATCGCCAGACAATCCAGAGCAGTCTCGGGTCTCTCGGCCTGGAGGCAGTCCCAGGTCCGTGTCTCCATCATGCGAATGCACGGCAGCCTCACTCGACGATCCCCTGCAGGCATTACAAGCGACTCTGCCGGCTCGTGGACAGACTCCAGATCAAATCTTCGCATGCTGTGCTGATGCTATCCTGATCACTCTGCCGTTCCCTCAACCTGAAACTGCTCGGACGATATCCGCCATACCCAAACGGTGGTCTTGCTCCCAACGACGCATGGCGATGATATCTGAATCGCCGCCGATGCGAATATCCACCGATGCGAATACGCCCTGCCGTCGCCTCGGTCGGATGCAACTGGCCTATCGCATTCACGCGATCATCGATGCACCAGGCCCTCGCTCGTCCCTGCGTTCGTGCTGCCTGTGCTCCTCTCGCCCGATCCTTTTCAGCATCGCCAGAGAGTCCCAAGTCTGACCTCAGCCGGGGCGACTTTTTCGTACGTCTGTGATTCTGCGAGTTTCCATTCCGACGCACAATCTGCATATCGTCGCCATCGGCACCGCTTGACCATGCGTCAACCAACGACCTGATCGGCTGGTGTGAATGATGCTGTTTAGCCCTGTAGCATCATCTCGCCGCATCCTGTGCATCGTCCTGATGGAATACTGGCCACGTTGGGTCTGCATTATGCCCCTGTTGCCATTCTGACTCTGACACGCCTCGCCCCATCCAGAAACTGCTCGCTCGATCGCTGGGCTTCATTGGCCTGTCGGGCCTGGGTCTGTTCGGATGGTTCCACTACGAAAAGCTCAAGGTCGAGGAGCGTCGCCAAAAGTCCAAGAACCAGTCCGTCGGGAAGCCCCTGGTCGGCGGCCCCTTCTCGCTGGTCGACCACGAAGGCAACCCCGTTACCGACATGGATTACCGGGGCAAGTACATGCTCCTGTACTTTGGCTACACCTTCTGTCCCGATGTCTGTCCCGAGGAGCTCGAGAAGATGGCTGCCATCGTCGATCTGTTCGGTAAGGACCAGAGCGAGACCAGCACCGGTGGACCGGCTGCGGTGGTCCGTCGGTGGGCCAGGCTGTGGCTGCCACAGGGGTCCCGGGCGATATTGGCCATGGGTCCTGAGCGATATTGGTCATGAGTTCTGGACGACGCTGCCTGTGGATCGCTGGCGGCATTGTCTGTGGATCGGCACTGTTCCGCAGCCGATAGAGCCAGCGACACCAGCGATACGGCCGCTCGCCATTTCTCACGCTTCCTGTGCACATCTCCCACCACCGACGACAGACAAGAAGGAGAACCACGTCCCATATGAAATCGTTCCCATCTTCATCTCGTGCGATCCCAAGCGCGACTCTGTCCAGTCGATCCGAGAGTACATCCGAGGTGAGCCGTGGGAGGATATTGATCTGGGTGCCGATTTGCGCCTGGCATCAACGCACAGCTCCCCGCACAGGTCGTCCCTGCAACGAGGTACACCCACTGACGCAAGCTCCGTTGGTACATGCCCCACTTGGCCGATCCTCCCGTCCTGTCGTCCCGTCCACCGCCCGACTGCGTGTCTCTGCCAGAATTCCATCCCAAGTTTGTTGGGTTGACGGGCACCTACAACCAGATCAGGAAAGTTGCCAAGGCCTACCGGCTGTACTTTAGTGCCCCGCCCAAGGCCGTCGACGATGATGAGACCGACTACCTGGTCGACCACTCGATCTTCTTCTACCTCGTCGACCCCAGCGGCCGGTATCAGGCACACTTTGGCAAGCAAGAGACGGCCGAGAGCGTCGTCGCCAAGATCAAGGACGCCATCGCCGAGTACAATTCGCAGAAATAAAGAGGCCGAGGACGCCTGCGGGATGTGCTGCTCATTCGTGGCGATGTGGTCATGCGTACGAACACCGAGATGGTCCTGGGCGATGGTCGTCAGAGTGCCTGCCTGGGCAACCCCCCCCCAGAACATACAATCCTCCAGAACATACAATCCCCTCAGAACATGCAATCCCCCCAGAATATCCACGCACGCTGTATTTTCGTCGCTTGTGCTGCTGCAGAGTCGACGCCGCCCCTCAAGGACCTGCACTGACCACAAAGGGCAAGGGCCTCCACATGATTAGGGCGCCTGTCCGGCGTGGTATTTGAGCCCCCCCATCCACCGATCCGCACGTCGATCCGTCTATCATCGCATCTCTGTCTTCCCGTCACCCATCGCCCATCGCCCATCGCCTCTGCTGTCGTCGCCGTCTGTTCTACCGCATCCCAGCGTGTCTCCATCTGTTTGATCCCTTTCTATACCAGCATCCCATCCAGCCACCGATCCATCTGCGCTTCTCGCCCCGCTCCCGTTTGATGAACATCCTCCCACCCTCCTCCCGGAGGAAACGGGAGCCGACCATCTGCCTGCACATATGCAAGTGCCTGATTCCAAAAGACTGTCCGTAATTCCATGACCGACGCTCCGTCATCCCCAACGTTTGCTCTGCTGCTCGTCCTGGGCCCTCCTGCTGCATCCCTGACTGCTCGATCGCCGACGACCGTTCTGCAGGCAATTTCCGCCAGACTAACCTCTGCTCGTTCCGTCTGCGTCTCTTCCATCGCCATCGTGGGTCCTTGGCTCTCTATGTCCTCGGTCTTCCTCGTGTCTGCCTCTCCACACCGTCGCCTTCCTCCTCCTCTGCTCTTCCTCTGCGCTTGCTCTGTCCGTGCGTCGTTGACTCGGCGACGCCGCCACCCTCCACCCTCTGATATCGCTCCTCACACAACCCGGCTCGTGTCTTTCGTTTGATTGCAATACGTCGTGGGGGCGGGGATGATGCGGGGCAAGCAGTGCTACTAAAAGCCCACTACCATCTTGTCTCCATCGAACGCATTTTTAACGTTGGACCGTGTACGTATTGCCTCGGACCGGGATTCTGCGCTTTTCTGCTGCTGCCTTGCCTCTCTCGCCCTCCCCTCCTTCCCTGAACTTGTCTTGCCTCAGCCGCTCTTCTGGACTCCCAGTCCTACGCCGCCTGATGAGCGAGTGCACCTGGATGGAGAGACAGGCGAAGAAAGGCGGACGGTGGCAGCGGCAGCGGCAACGGCTGCCAGAGGCTCTAGCCTCTCGATTGAGTGATACCGCACTCTCCCGTAATCCTCTTCCCTCTCCCTTTTTCTCTTGTTCCGTTGCCATCCTGACCCTTCTGCTCCTCGTCTGTGCTGTCTCGATTGCCGATGGGACCGTTTTCGCACAACTCGCCCCCTTATGACCACCGTCGCTATGGCCGCTCATCCTTCGACCATCCATCATCGCCTTTGCCGTCTCTGGTGTGGGGGCCTCACAGGTGATCATGCCGTCAACAGTGCGGATTTGCACCTGCACAACAGGGCCAGATGCGGGCTGGCTCCCCACGTCCAGATTTTCCAGCTCCTGCCCGAATATCGGACCAAGCTCCATGCGCTGCGAATAGCAGTCAACCGCCAGATTGCCCTGGCGAAACGCCGTGGAAGTAAGGGTCCCCGCTGTTGTCGTTGCCGTTGTCGTTGCCGCCGCCGCCATTAGCGTCTCTCCGTTGTCGCCATCGTCATCGTCTTCGCTCGCCATCATTTGCTGCCGCCACTGGTGTGGGCGGCTGTGCAAGTGTCTTCTCTGGGGGACCGATTCAGCCCGCTGCCTTGCCTGGTGCCCAGCCGGGCAGCAGCCGCAGTCGGGGGCGCTGGCGTCTCTGCATCTTTCCCACGCCGCTGTGCGATTATGCCGCCGATCATCATCATCGCCGTTGGGGGGCTTTTGCCAAACAGGCGGCGCTCCTCGGACATGGGCCTTTGTCTTGCTGTGGTCCTCCCCACACGTTGCTGCGTGCTTGCCTTTTCTCCCTCCGCCCTGCTCAGTCTTATTGTACCCCCCCCCCCGGATTCTTCTGGGGCGCTCGCATGCCGTCCGGAGACTAACTCTGCCTCCTTTAACTGCTTGGCTCTGCCTCCCTGACCCGACTCTGGTGTCTGTACTCGGCTCCCCTTCGTTGGCGACTGGGCCGCCACTCCCTCTCCTCTGCTTCCGTGCAAATGCAGTTCCTGCATACCCTCACAGCTTTGTGGAGCCACTCTCATCAGCGACACATACCCCTATTTATGCTACCCCTCAACGCTCTGCCTCCGCCACCCCCATCCCGATCCCGACCCCGAAGACGCCGTCGCAGTCCCGGTCGGCTCGGTCGCTCATGAACGACCCTCTCCTCAAGGGCATTCCGCAGTACAATCCCAACGGTGAGTGTCGGCGCCATCGGGTCGATTCCCACACTCCCGTACGAGGCAACCCCCTGGGCACGGCAGAGAATGATGTACTCGGCTGAAATCGATACGTGTGACGACCTGTCTAGCTAACAACCACCGACTTGCATGACCGGCGTCCCCTTCGTCTCCTTGCGCAGACCCGAATCAGTCCATCCCGCGAACGGTCTACCAGCGGCTGTTCAGCAAACTTCAATCCTTTGCCGAGTCGGACGAGGGTTCGTGTTTGTCCTGACAGGAGTGCCGAGTGACGGGGCCCTGTTGGATCCCAGCTGGCGGTGTGGTCGTCGTTTGGCTGTGCACAATCAAACCACAGCAGCGAATCTAACAGGTTGGGTGCTTGACTTTCTCGCTTCCCACCCACCCCCCATGTTTCTGATGAAGTTGTTGTCAAATATCCCAAGACCTTGGCCAAGATGCGGCTGCTCTTCCCTGGGAAGTTCAAATCCACTTCTGCAAGCTCGTTCCGCTCCATTCGACGGGCCCGCGCAGCCGAGAGCCGCCGCCTGGATCGCAATACCAAACTCATGGAAGGCCGTGGAAGTGAGTCAGTCGCGCAAGAGGTTGCCGCAGTCCGGCAGCGGGATGGTTGCGTGTTTTGCGGGTTGTTATGAATGATGAGGTTGTGGTGGTATTTTGATGCACCATCGAGCCGTGGCATCGATGGCGCTTTGTACATAACCGGACGGGCACTAAGGGCCCCCGGATTGGCTCAAAGTCGCTCCGGACGAACTCTTGGAGCAACATTGGGTCGGTGGAGGAACATGACTGCGATGGATTGCTGACCCTCTGTGTCTCTGATAGTCTCGCCGGCCCGCGGCCTCCGCAACACGAGGCGCAACCATGGCAACTACCTGCGCATCACCGACTCGTACATGTGCGACCTGGACGCCGACCCGGACCAGACGATCCCACTTCCGTCAAACCAAGTCTATGTTCTCGGACAGTCTCTGCCGCTCAATCCCGAGGGCCATGTGCGCATCGTGCGGATATATGGCCGGGACGAGAACGAGGTGCTCAAGAGCCACCTGCTCATCAGCCTGTATGAGGCCGCGAGCCAGCTCCTGGTGGATGAGTTCAACCGCATCGCCATCACGACGTCGGCCCTGGACTCGATCTTTGAGTATGGGCTCTCGTGCGAGATTGTGGTGGACGAAGTCACGAACGAAGTCATGGGGGTTGTCAAGTACGTTGTCTTGAAGCGCTATGTCTATGTGGATACGCTGGCTATTGCCTCAAACTACCAAAGGCGGGGAATCGGCTCACTCCTGATGAACCGGTAAGTCTCGTGGCGAGAACGGCGGCCTGCCGCGATAGCAGCAGTCGCGCTGAGGTGGGGTGGGCTGGGCTGTGGGTGCTTGATCACACGATGGCCGCATGTCGCGTGGCTCGCTGGGATGGTTTGTGGTGTAGGAGTGTCGGGCCATGTCTGCCTGTGAATATTATGCTGTGCCCGAACGGAACGGACCAAGGCCAAGACCAAGACCAGAAAGCGACTAACTCCTGTGACTGCAATGCGTACCCTTGGACTTGTGTGTGGTCGAAATACGCACAATCCATCCGTCGCCGCCGATGGCATGTGTCAATCTGCGACACCGCCACCCATAGCATGAAACAGATCTCGATCGAACGATCCAGGCCCATCTTTCTGTATGCGACCTGCTCGGCTGTCGAGTTCTACCAGAAGCAAGGCCTCAAAATCTCCACGACATGGCACTCGGGCGACGCCGAGACGGCCGTCTACATGGAATCTGACGAAACCGCCTGGAGCCTCAGCCAGCCGTTCTTCCAGATCGTTCCGCCGTGCCATCCCCACTCGCTGCTGACGCTGTATTTCCACCAAGGCGACCAGGAAACGTTTGGGGCGCCGGACTTCAACATCCAAGTTTTCACAAAGTACCCTATCGAATACTCGATTGTCTCGGGCCGGCCAAAGAAGCGGGACAACCACTTGGGCCCTGCCATCTATCCGCGGCGCGCACAAGTGAAGCAGCCGTCGTTCAACGGCTCGGCGTCGTTGCTGTCGTCGTCGCTGTCGTCGATATCCGGCGTGCCATCGCCGACATTCACGCCGCCCAGCCTGTCGCCCTCGCCGAGCTCATCGCTGATGTCGTCCCCGCAGTTTGCGTCGCTGCCCAGCATGCTGCGGTCCAGCTCCAAGCTCATTGGCGAACCGCTGTCCCTGGCAACTGTGGCCAAGTACTATGAGTACGAGCTCAGCGACCTGCACAGCGACGACGACCTGTGCTCGATGGTGGACCTGGACGAGGGCCCGCACAGCTTCTCGCACTTTGGTGGCTTCTCTAGCTTCCTCTATGGAGAGTCGACCGGCTCGGGACTGTCGACTCGAACCAGCTCGACGTTGTCACAAGGACAGACGTCCTCGTCTGACACCACCTTTGAGATGCAGCTGGAGAACGACATGATGAGCGAAAGCGGCTATGCACCCTCGCCGATGATGCTGCAGCCGTTCCCGCTGACCATGCGCTCGGTATCTGCGCCGAGCCGGAGCAACACAAGCACAAGCATCAACAACATCGGCAGCAGCAGCAGCAGCGGCAGCGGTAGCAGCAGCCGATATCTGTCTGTGCCAGGCGCAAGCAGCTTCCGAGACCGACGATGACGCGGGACATGATCCGCGGCTCGCGTGGATATGTGACTCTGACTGGATGGATTTCTACATCATCGAGTCGAGTCGAGTCGAGCTCGATCTTGCCGATGTCGATATCGTCGCTGTCAATACAGCTCGGATATGTGCAGCTTGTGCAGCATATGGAGACCGAAACGGGCATCGTTCACTTGCAGAGGAAGCGAACCCTTGGCAGCACGCGGTGATGCATTCCAGGTCACACTGCCTCGCTTGGCCGCCACCAGGGACATCTGTGTCGTGCTGGGTGATACGCGGGGTGGGGCCTTGTGCTGTGACGGGTGGAGGACAATCGCCGGCCAGACAAACAAACCTGGTCTGGCTTGGCCGCGTGAGCCCGTTGCACCAGACACAGGGCTCTGTGGCCCCACCGCGCTGGGATTGGCTCCTGTGTGCCAGCCCGGTCACGTTGCCGCCCCACCGTCGTCTGTGGCGCGGCAGCCCTTCTCCTTGCAGCTGTCCCTGCAAGCACTCGGAAGCACAGTCTCTGTGGCCGACACACACTGATGCCTGACGCGCACCCGGCTGGTCGTGTGCCTGTTCTGCGTGGCGCACAGGGCAGAGGGTTTTCCTTCTGCGCCCTTGCTCCATCTGCTGCCCTTGCGTCCTCTGTGCGCATCGGGGCAACGCGCCGCGCAGCCTGGCTGCCATTGGTGCGCACCGTCGCACACAAATGCGGCGCACCCGCGCGGCGATTAGCGCGGCTGCGCAGCAAGGCCGTTCCTTGCCGTGATGCGCGCGCTCCGCCGCAGCCGCAACCACTCAGACGCCGGCAACGCGGCGCTGCGCCGGCGGCGGCGGGGCCGGCCTGGCCTGTCCCACAGTGCTGTGGTTGTTGCGCGGCCCTGGAGGATGGCCCGCGCTTCATTTGCCGACGCCGCGGCCTTGTCTGTCCTCCCCTCTCTGTCCTTTCTGCACAGTGTGTGTGCGCCCTGGCTCTCTCGGTGCCGCCCTCGGCGCCGTTCTCGCTGGCTCGCGCAGCACCACACACACAGTGGCGATGCCTGGCTGCACCGTCTCGCCGACTGCTCTCGCCGGGGATGCTCTCGCCCGTCCTCGGCCGCCTCGCTTTTGTCGCCGCGGATTCTTCCCACCCTCCTGGGCCGCACATCGCTTCCGTCGACATCGTCCTGCTTGCTCTTCAGCACCAGCAGCTCGCTCTTTCCTTCGCAAGGACTTGTGGCTCCGTCTGGACCGAGACCGGTTTCCTCCTTCTCCCCAGTCTGCGACTCTGCGCTCCCTCGGAAACCCACTCACTCCTCCCACTCCCCAGGAAACAAGCAGCAGCCCGGACTTGCAGACACCTTTCGCAATCCGCTCCTCCTTTCCCCTCCATCTCCCCCTCGGTCGTCGCACCTGACACCAGTGATCGCTCTGTCGAGCCTTCTACCTCGTTGACTACCAAAACTACCCTGACGGTCTATGTGAAATGAGCTCCTCGACCCCCGACCTCAAGAACTGCTTCATCCTCAACAACGCCACGCTCCCTGATGGGTAATCAGTCTGCCGAGCTTTTTCATTCCGAGCGTCATTCCTTGCCGCCATATGCAGCCCAACAGCTGCGGCTGCTGGCTCCGTCTCGCCTGCCCACATCGATCCGTCGTTGCCCCCTCTCGACATCGACAGCGGGCCTAGCGTCCTCCGAGTTTCTCCCCCTGGCTCACGCCTTCTGTGTCTGATTCTGCCCCTCCCCGCTCTCCGTAATGCAACCGCAGCTACTGTACCGACTTTGACGGCTACTATGTCCACGCCGACATCGTCTCCAACATCACCCAGACCAACATCATGAACCTCTCGCTGCCGTCGCCCGAGGCTCAGATGGTCGCCGCCATCTCGATGATGGAGGATCCCAATGGCCCGTACTGGACTGGCTCCAATTCCGCCATGTTCCTGGCCTTCCAGAATGTCTGCCAGAACCCGTCCGCCAGCTACGATGCCGTAAGTTGACCTGCTGACCGAGGCCGTCCCTTCGCCTCGTCTCGAGGGAAGAAAGGACGGCGTCTGCCTCCTTGCTTGCCTCGGCAAGTCTTTTCTTTTGCCTCTCGATGTGGTTGGTCTGCTACTGGCCCATGTGCTGTTGCTCTGCAGCGCCTCCCATCTCCCCACTTTCTGCTCGGCCGCCGTGCTGCTGATGCTGCTGCCTCGTCGGCCCATACGTCGTCGTCGTCGATCCATGCGTTTTCTGGTGGAAGCCAGTCGCCCAACCCTGCTGGCTGCTTCCTCCCTTCTGCCCACACACCCGGCTGAACGGTGCCGGCTGAACCACCCTGACCGTCACACAACCTGCCTTGTCTCCCCCGCCCACAGACCAAGTTCGCCTCGCGCATCCGCTACTTCCGCGACCACGTTTGCCACACCATTGTGCGACGCAGCAGCGCGGCCAGCTACTGCGGCCCCTCGCCCAACAAGACCCTCGACAGCTGCAATAAGGTCGCCACGTTCGCCCTCCGCGATTCGTTCCCCAGAAGCGCCCGCTATGTCGATGCCTCCTGCCGCAACATCACCCTCACCGGACGACAGTCGCCTGTCGACGGCATTCCCGGCATCGGCGACATCTTCACCATCGGCTCCGACAAGACGCTGTGCCAGGGCAACCCCAACAACACGGCCCTCTACAACGACAGCTGCGGTATGTCTGCCGAGCATATTTGATCGCCTTGGTCTGCTCGCTTGGAATCCTACTAACCCTCTGTCCTTGCTGCTCTCGATTGCCACCTGTGTTTCGAATGTCTGTGTGCTGACCAATTCAACTGACCAATTCAACTGGCCGTTGCCGCGCAACCTGCAGGCTTCATGCAATACGTCCAGACGGCGACCTACTACGTTCCTTCGCTTGTCCGTTCCGTCGTCGTCTTCGACGTTCCCGACGTTGCCGCGTCCCACGATCTCTGCAATCCCGACTACAACAGTGCTTCCGCGATCTACGGTGCCGGCTCGGATTCAACTCAGACCCGCGGTTGGTGCTGCACGCCCTACACCAACGCAATCCAGGCCGCAAAGCAGAATGCCACCTCGGCGCAGATCAAGAGCTTCCAGACCACGCAAATCATCATCGGCGTCAGTGTCTCGATCGCCATCATCATGATCGGCGTCATGGTCACGCTCCTGTACCGCCGATACCGACACTCGCGCTCGAAGCTGACCCAGGTCGAGAAGCAAAAGACAACCGTCGAACAGCACCTCGTCGAGACGATCAACAAGCCCGCTCCGACGGCGTTTTCGAAGAAGTGGGTCGTCGACAAGCCGTACACTGCTGTCCGCGGCGACGAAATCGATCTGTCCGTGGGCGACATGGTCGTGCTGCTCAGTATCTTCAACGACGGATGGGGACATGTAAGTGTGCCTGAGATTGCGGCTGGTGATGCCTTTGTGCGCTTGTCTCTGGATGAAGGTACGGCGTTCGTACAGCTCGTGGATGCTCCCTTCCTGCCTCGACTCACCCCTCAACCTGTGCAACGGCTGCCTTTCGACAGGGCCACAACGAGACCACCGACTGCGTCGGCACCCTGCCCCTCTCCGCGCTGCGCACCATCGACTCGCCCGCCATCTCTGGATACACATCGCAGCACTCGCCGACCGAAATCTCGGGCCGCACCTCGATCACCACCAGCTCGCCGCCTCCTACGCTGTAGATACGACAGCGCCGCCTCCCTGTTGCTGGTCGTTTTCGCTGCACCCTGGTACATTATATCTGGTAGACCGCACCTCTATGTCATTATTCCCACTCCGTTTCCCTCCATTCCCGGCCTGACGGGTCCTCAAGACTCGAATTGCTTGGGATGACTCCTTCGGCCTGTCGTTTCCTCCCTAGCTCATGTCTCCCCTCCCCTTCCCAGTTCTGCCATCGCGGCCTTCTCTGTTTGAATGTACTTTTGTTTTGTGATGCGTTGTTTTCCGTCGGTTGGTGGTGTGCCTGTTCCAGCTCTGCCTTCCTCCCCCCCCCTATAATTGACGCAATGGTATTCGATTCACGAGTCGTTCTGCTCTCCGACTACATCCACACTTCCCCGCCCCCTTTCGCTCGACACCTCTGCCTGAAAGGGGAAGGGGGATCGTTACGACGTCTGTAATTGCCACTCTCAAGAATCTATCCTCATGAAATTCAACAGCGTACCATTCAGCAATCGTCTCGATGCGCTCCTATGGTGTGCGACTCTTTTGTCGCCTCAACCCTCCCTTTCTCCTTTTTACGACACTATATTCGCTCAACTTTTTCTTCTTTTTCCACTTCTTCTTGCTTGTCTGTCTCCTTGCCCATACAAATCTCAACGTTTGCTCAAATAAATCACACCACGACCGCTGCTGTCTTGGTGCTTTCCTTTTCAAATTACTTCCAAGCTGCCTGATCCCTCGAGTGCGCGACCCCTTCGTTTCCTTCCTTTGCCGGTCCAGGAACACCCACGACGACCGTGGGACATTGCAAGCTCGTCAGCTGAATCCGCTCCCATTGGCAATGTCTGTGTGAGTATGCCAACGGAGGGCTGTGTGAAACTCGCTGGATGAGCCTCGTGGAGAATCGGTTTTTATTCCATTGTACATAAAGGAGGGCGCGGCTTAAAGCACATAGCAGTTCACCAAAGTTACAAGACGTGGACAGCCGGACAGACACAGCAGCGAGCAACAGCGTTTGTCCATCTGACACCAAGGGGAGAGTCACGGTGGTAGTTATCGAGCGGCGATATGCCACAAAGATCGACTTTGTGGCATGTTTGGTTTCGTGAGTTCAGAGGGCGAGAGTGGAGGGGGAAAGCAGGGCGCTAAAGGCGGCATCACCGAGCCACAGAATATTTACTGGCAGGGGTTGTTGATGTCACCGGTGCAGGAGGAGCCGTCGGGGCAAGAGTACTCCATGGGGCCAGCTGGATTATCAGAGAGAGAGAGAGAGAGAGAGAGAGAGAGAGAGACAAAGTTGGTCAGATCAAGTCGGCTTACAGGTCGGGGGTCATGGATCGGAGTGGTGTGCTTGTCGATCGGGTCAGTCACAGCAGCTTGTTTCAATAGAATTGCTACTTACCGGGGTCGCAGTACCAAAAGTCGCTCGAGTCGATGCAGACAATGCTGTAGGGGTCAGCGTTGGTGCAGTCGCCCGAGGGAGGAGGAGGGGGAGGGGGCGAGGGAGGGCCGGGAGGACCGGGAGAAGGAGGGTTGGGGTTGTTGCCCGAGACGGCAAAGCCAAAGGTCTGGCTGGTGGCACCGATGCCGCACTGGCCGTATCCGATCCAGAACAAGCCATCGGTACCCCAGGAGGCCGTCCAGGAGTTCTTGCAGAGCCAGGCCTGGTTGCCCTCGTCCCAGCCGACGATCGAGACGGCGTGGCCACCAACCTGCTGGTTGGACTGCTGCATGTAGATCTGGTTGTTGGTGCAGCAGTTGTCAAAGTCGCTGTAGACAGTGAAGCCAGTGAAGACGGCGCCGTAGGTCATGATGTGCTGCTTGATCTCGTCGACGCTGCCGAACGAGGCCTCGGAGATGCCGCCGGTGCGCTGGCAGTTGCTGTCGTTGCACTGCTGGTCCTGGCCGGTGCCGGCAGTGTAGGGGAAGCAGTCCTCGGTGACGACACCGTTCTGGGAGATGGCGCTAGCGGCCGCATCGGGCTCCCAGCCAGTGCTGCACTGGGCCTGGCCAGCGGCAAGGCAGAAGAAGATGTCGGCCTCGGAGACGTCAATGGTGGTGCCCTGGCTCAGGAAGGTACTCTCGACGGTGGCGGCCGAGGAGAAGGCAACGCAGCTGCCGCACTGGCCCTGGTCCTTGACGGCGGAGACCCAGCCCGAGTTACGGGAGTCCCACGAAGAGGGCAGCATGGCGGCGCGGGTGGCAGCGATGTGCTTGGCCGAGGGGTTGCTTCCCTGTGGTATGGGAATGGGGTTGATTACATGGACAGACGTGAGTGATGGATCCATGGGAATGAGCGCGGCATGTGTATGCGCCACCTCCGTGGGAACGAGACTGATACAAGTGCTGGACATGACCCCATTGGGTCGATCCCTCGCCGTTGCTTCCTCTCGCCGGTTCCCCTCAGCATTGATTTGCTCCAGTACTTACAAAGACTTGGGTGGCAATGTTCTTGACGGACTGGTCGTTGACAACCACCTTGGCGGCAACCTTGCTAGAGGCGGTCTTGTTCTTGACCTGAGAGACGAGGCTCTGGAAGCTGGCATCCTTCTTGTTGGCGACATAGGCCTTGTACAGGCTCTTGGCCTCGGTCGACATGCGGGCGGTGTTTTCGGCAGAGCCGATGACCTTGTCGAGAGACTTCATATACTTGGACCACTTGCCGCCCTTCTTGGTGCGGGCGCCTTCGACAGCACCCGAGAGGGCGAGGAAGACCGTGAGAGCAAAGCCGGCGTTGACGAGCATCGGGGCGGATGGAGGACCAGAGGTGGTGGTAGCGGATGAGAAAGTGAGGAGCTGCGTGGGAAGCGGCTGGGAGTCAGGTATCGAGATCGCTGGCGGCTCTCGAGGTGGTGGGGGACTGGAAGGGAGGCGCCTCCAGGGAGGGTATTTATACCCCGGAGCAGCAGGCGCGGGCAGCCTGACGACCGCCCTGAGCAGGAGACCAAGGCATCGAGATCGACAGGGTGTGGGGAGGGGGGGGCAGCCAGGGCCGCGAGGGATCCTCGACTGCCCGCAACGGCGGTGCCTCTCCCTTGTCGACGGCAGCGCACCAGCCCACGGCCGATCTTTGCCCGGTCTTTCCCGTTTGCATCGCTGGTATATTACTTTGTTCTGCTCTGTTCTGTTCTACTCTGCTTTGTTCTACGCTGCTCTGTTCTGCTCTGCTCTGCTGTCCCTCGGTCGACGGCGCTTCCATCTGCGGCTTTTGCTTTCCCGGACGTGGTCGCCGAGACCCGGCCATGATACTTTAGCTGTGGCCGCATTCGGTCTACTGCGTTGTCGGCATTCGGTGCTGGTGTCCATGTATCCCATGTCGGCACCCATGTCGGCACCCATGTCGGCACCCATGTCGGCACCCATGTCGGCCCCGATCTATCCCTCGGGCCTGCCTGCCGCGTCGTTGTCCTTGCGTTTTGCACCCGTCGACCATCCTTCCTTCGTCATCCCGGACCTTCCCATCGCCGCCAATCCCGCTCCTCCTTTCCTTTTGCGTCCCAGCCGCTCCCGGCATCTCCAGACCTGCTGATCTCGCCCAGCCCCCCTCTCCATGATGTACTCTTTCCACCATCCTTGTCAAGGCCCGCCTCCGTCTGACCGTATGCTGCCGGCCTGCCGCGGGGTCGCGCCAGCGGCAAGAGTCAGCATCCTTCAGCCCGGGACCTCATCGACGTAAGCCGAACGCAGCTCTTCCACACAGTGACCGGCGGCTCAGTCGGCATCTTTGTCAGAGCAGTTCGGGCAGTCCCATCAGCGCCTATCCACGAGCGCATACGCAGCAGCCGCATGGGAAACGTGCGCATGACCTTGGCCCGCGCCCCACCAGAGATTGGCCTTGGCCCCGAACAAGGTCTGGGTGGTTGGTGGTGGGCTGGTCGTGGCTCTGTCGCTGTGGGGGAGGACATCAGCGGGGGCCGTGTTGATTCTGGATTGTGGTGGCGGCAGGTCATCTGCCGGTGCCACCGACGTCACGCGCATGTCCCTTCTCTGCTGACTCTTGCCCTGTTCGCGTCTTCGTTTCCACAGCCCGAACGACACAAAGCAGCAGCCGAATCCATCGCCACGGGCGGTGCGCCTTTCTTTTTTGACCCCCTCTTCTTCCCCAGCGGCGATCCGGCTGGCCGGTGGGCAGCCGCTTTGTGGTGGCTCAGTACTAGGCGACTGTGTCGAGATGGGGCCTTTCCCTTTGCATCTGTCATGTGTGGTCACCGGCCCACACCACCTGTCCAGAGGCTGTTCCATTCTGCTGTATTGTCGTAACACGGTGCGGCGCATGTGCCTAAGCAACAGAAGCATGCCGGTTGCAGGGTCGGGCGGTCGCAGAGACTACCAGGACCACATCCAGCGTCGTTTGTCTTCACAGTCGCCGCCTGGGTCGGTGCGCATCGTCGAGAGCATCCTTGGGCGGTAGTCTTCGAACGGTCCTGTCGCCGCAACTTGCGTCGTGTCATCGGCACCGGGCCGAGTCGAAGGCAGCGTCGGTGCGATGGCCGCCCTAGTCCACCACCTTGTAGGCCACCAGCGAGTCCACCTTGTGGATGTTGGTCGAGAAGCTCCTCAGACGGACCTGCTCGGCGTTCTCGATGATCTTGGGATCCGAGTCGACCCACGTGGTCGGGACCTCGGCATCCTTCTCGGTGTATGCCAGGACATTGAAGGTACCTGTGCCACCACAGACACATCGAACGACAACAATTTGTCAGTGGCTGCCACAGACGTAGACGGACCTGCGCGCCGCCTCCTTCAGAAAGAGATCAGATGGGCAGACGGGCAGATGGGCTGGTGTCCAGATGGTGCACAGATGGTTGAGATGGTGGGCGGATGGCTCAGACGGTTCAGATGGCGGGCTGATGGCACGCCAAGGACCAGCCAAGCGCGTGCCCACGGTAGCCGCGTGGGAACGACGGGTGGTCGAGGGCAGAGATCGATCTTACAGGGCTCGTCGATCATGGGCAGGAAGCTGCCAGAAGCGGTAATGTTGCGCATGATCGCGCTGATCTCCATGTTGATCTCCTTCTCCGTTTTGTTTGCGCCGCCGCTGTTCGGGGGGGGGGAAGTCTCGAGGTGAGTGTCGACTCGGTACTGGGACTGCGTCGATGAGGCTTGGGGACATGTCGCTGCCTGGGCACGACCATCGGATGGGTGGACCAAATGGACCAGTGGGTGGCAGGAAAGAGCTCCGATGATCTCACCAGACCCATCATCAACGAAGCAAGCAGAGACCCCCCGCCCGCCAACACGCCTGGGTGCATGTCCTCGCAGGACACACCTTACCTCTTCTTCTGGGTCGTGATGTCGTCGTCCTTGACCAGGTCAATGTCGAACTGCCACCGCTCGAGTACCTCGCGGGTCTCCTTGGAGCTGATCACTAATACCAGCTTGCTGATTGTCTTGGCCATGATCCACTCTATTGCATTCCACAAGGAGGGCAACGAGGAACATGGGAGTGAGTTGCAAGGGAAAAGAATCGATGCCCTGTCGAGTCAATGCATTCCGATCCATTCTGATCCTGACGACCTGCCTGCATCCTGCTCCGCCATCCAGCTTCACCATCCTGCTCCGCCATCCAGCTGCATCATCCTGCTCCGCCTCAAGCATCGTCGACGCTTGCACCTGCGTTGCGCGACTCTGGTCATCGGGATCACCACATCGGCAGCTCGTTCTCGCGCTTCTGCTTACTCTCGAGCTGGATCAAAATCTGCTTCAGGTATGCCTTGACATTGTCGTCGTTGTTCACAAGGAGGGTCTGTCCATACTTCTTGATGGATTTGAAGTCTGCAGCGAGCCGTTCGCCATGCCGTTTGCCATTCCGCGTCAGGCGCAGATTTCCAGTGGGCGAATTGGCGAGCAAGTAAGCGGTGGATCTGAATGCCAACGCCGAGCAGAGCCACCACAGCCCATATCCTCCAGTCCATAGCCGTCGCAGCGAACGTGATGCGTCGTTGTGGAAATCCATCTGCGCCTCTCAGTCGAGTCGCATAGAACGCCGTGTCTGACCAACACGGCCATCACGGCTGCTCGCTACTCCACGCTACCTTCGGCGGGATATATTCCGCGCTGGTACAAGATGGTGTGGATTCCGTATTCTAGTTGCAGAGAGGGAAGTTATGCATCGATGGACCGCAGTCAGTCATCTGCCCGCCTGCCCACCTGCCAGACCGCACCAAAGATCCGGTGCAAGCTCGCTTTGCGGGTCCGTCGCCCGCCGTCGGGCAGCTTGTCGCAAACAAAATGGCGGGACGCGGCTGTCGATAGGCTGCCGGCATGTATCCATGATGCCGACGAGTCGGAGGGCTGGCGCACAGCGAGTTTGGATCCGGCGACACTCGGGGCCCTTACCAAAGAACTCGACGACGATCTGGGCCGAGCCTCGGAGGGTGATGGGTTTCTGGGACTGCAGCGACATGGCTGGCGACGGCGGTGGTTGTGGCGGCAGCGGCGGTCGGCGTTGGATGGTGTGCAGACAGGCAGCCGCTCGATGATGGTCCTGGTTGCTGCCAGGGTTGTGTCTGGCCGAGATGTGCCGCCGAGCCGTCCCGGCTTATCACGTGTATCATTTGTGCGAAAAAGGAAATCATGTCTGGCTCGCAGCGCCGATTTGAGGGCTGGTCGCGGTTCGGCTCTGGGCGGCCGCCAGCTCGCCCCTCTATCGCTCCCTGCAGCTACGACGACCGATCCCAGGCGATCCGGCAGCATGACCTCGACGGCACCTATCCGCATCAACTACCAGGAGGAGCTGAGTAAGGACCCGTTCCTGCAGGCTGCAGACAGATCGCCGGAATCCAGGGCCTGGTCCGGACCGCTCTACGACCCCGGCGCACCTGGCCTGGCCTGCGGCCAAGATCGCGAGTCTGAGAACGCCTGGACGATGCCACCAGTCGTCCGTGAGATCTGGTCAAAGTCTGGGCGGATCTGTGTCGAGCGAGAGGCCACAGCGCCTCGTCATCGGTGCCTGAATGTGCGCTGGAATGTGGATCGGACTCTGTGCTGGAATGCGGATTGGACTGTGTGCTGGAATGTACCAACACCCTCCGTCCCTTCTGCTTTCTGGGCTTCCTACAGCCAAGATCACCAACTTTCTGCAAAAGTTCACGATCGAGGTCGACGACAATGTCCACGAGCGCCAGGCCACCCCGACGCTGCACTTCAAGTATCTGGAGGATATCGTAAGTCCGCGTGGCCCCCAGCCCGAGCTTGATCTTTGAGCAACACGGGGCAGAGTGGAGTGGAGTGCTGTTTGTTGGCACGACCGAGAACATCCATGCTGACTGTGTGTCTCCCCACCACCACCACCACCACCACCACCGGCGACGCCTGATGTTCATAGAAAGTGATCGCCCAGAAACGAGGAGGCGCCATCACCATCGATATGAATGACGTGGCCAGCGTAAGTCGCTCGTCAACCGACGCCCCGGATCCTCGTGTTCACCCTGGCGATATGATGCTGTCTTTGCCTTGCCTCTCGCCTTGCCTCTCGCCTTGCCTCTCGCCTTGCCTCTCGCCTTGTCTGATCGTTGTGGCCTCTGGTTGCTTTTGACATGTCCCAATCCCATCCGGCAGCACGATCCCACGGACCTCGAATTCATCGAGAACATCGAGTCCAACACTGCCCGCTACACCGATCTCTTCACGCGGGCGATCGAGAACATCATGCCGGAGAACAACGAGCCGGTAGGTGTCGTCTCTCTGCAGCCGATACTGTCTTTTGTCCAGCGAGCACCTGTATCCGGTGTGGCTGTGGGCAATGTGACTGGAAACCCGGTTCTGTTTGACTGGCAGAGCGACGATGCAGCATTGACATATATTGACGCATATGATCCTGCCCATGGCATCTGCAGCCGAGCATCGACTCCCACTCGGTCGATGTGCTGATCTACCAACGCAGACAGCACCTGGCCCAGCTCGGCAATCCAGTCGAGGGCAGTCTTCCGCCCATTCTGTCGCGGCGATTGTATGTTCTCCTTGAGCTTTTAGTCTCGCCTTGCCTAGCCCTCGACTGCTACTCGGAGCGGTGTCCTGGCGCTCACCAGCCGGTTGTTAAGATATTCACTCGCGGTTCTGTTCTTGTCTTGCTGGAATGTCCCGACGGCCTCCAGCGTCGTGTACATCAAGCCCCGAGACCAGACCAAGGCTATGGCTGTGCGTGAGATCAAGGGCAAGCACGTCGGCCATCTCGTCACAGTCCGGGGCATGGTCACCAGAGTCACCAACGTCAAGCCCCAAGCCCAGATTCTTTGCTATTCCTGCGATCGCTGTGGCGCCGAGAACTTCCAGCCGGTGAGCATCTGGGGACTCGCTTTCTTCCCTAACGAGCGCGGGTGATGGTGGTGTGTGCTGTTTATGCATTTGCGGGGTTGGGCTGCGCTCGGTGATCTCCTCCCGGCGTATTGGTCTCGCACGCCGATTAGACTCGGTCTTGGTGCGCTCTCGTGTTTTGTGTTCGTTGCCCCCCCCTGGCTGGCATCACTAACCATCGGGCTTGGTCGTGTGGTGCATAGGTGACTTCGAGGACATTCAAGATGCTCTCCGAGTGCGGCTCGGAGGAGTGCAAGAAGAACGGATACAAGGGAAAGCTCTATCTGCAGGTCCGGGCCTCGCGCTTTCTCAAATTCCAGGAGGTCAAGATCCAAGAGATGGTAAGGTGCTGCTCGAGGCCGCTTAGCGTTCTGTGCCGTCTTCGCCTGGACGCTGTTTGATATGCGACTCTGGGGATGGGCTGATTCTCTAACACGACACCGTGGTCGTTTGTGCCGCCTCGCCCAGCCCGACCAAGTTCCTATGGGCCACATCCCTCGCTCCATGACCGTTCACGTCTACGAGGACCTGACTCGCGCTCTGAATCCCGGAGAGGCAGTCCTGATATCGGGCATCTTCCTGCCTATTCCGCACACCGGATTCAAGGCCCTGAAAGCGGGCCTCATCACCGAGACCTATCTGGAAGCCCAGCACATCGTCCAGCTTAAGAAACAGTACACGCACATGACTGCAACCGAGGCCATCGAGGAGCAGATCGAGGAGCTCAAGCAGTCGCCAAACCTGTACGAGCGTATGGCTAGCAGCATCGCTCCTGAGATCTATGGCGAAGAGAACGTCAAGAAGGCGCTTCTGCTGCTCCTCATCGGCGGCGCGCAAAAGGAGACGGGCGACGGCATGAAGATCCGCGGCGACATCAACGTTTGCATGATGGGTGACCCCGGTGTTGCCAAGTCGCAGCTGCTCAAGTACATCAGCAAGATCTCGCCCCGCGGCGTCTACACCACGGGCAGAGGCAGCTCCGGTGTTGGTCTGACCGCCAGTGTCATCCGCGACCCTGTTACAGACGAGATGATCCTCGAAGGCGGCGCCCTGGTCCTGGCCGACAACGGCATTGCCTGTATCGATGAGTTCGACAAGATGGATGAGAACGATCGCACGGCCATCCATGAAGTCATGGAACAGCAAACCATCAGCATCAGCAAGGCAAGTGTCCCACTTGACCTGGTCATTCGTTGCCGAGGACTGCAGCAGTACCAAGGCCGACAGTCAGGAAATCCACATACGGGACGCCGATTGCTCTTCTCCTGTCTCGTGGTGCCCATGGGGCTCACCAGATTGAAGCTTGGCTTGGCATTTGTCGCGGCCTGCATGTCTTTGTGCCGCTCCCACTTGTAATGCTCCGACATACGTTGACTGACCGGCCCCTCCCTTGACTCTCGCAGGCGGGCATCACAACCACTCTAAACGCCCGCACGTCGATCCTAGCTGCCGCCAACCCTCAGTTCGGGCGATACAACCCCTACAAGTCCGCCACCGAAAACATCAACTTGCCACCCGCTCTCCTCAGCAGATTTGACCTGCTGTTCTTGATGCTGGACAAGCCCGATCTGGATCGCGATTTGAGGTGCTGTCCATGACCAACTTTGTGGACTGGAATGCTGCTGTGCTGCATTTGGGCGCCAATGCCGTACACTCAGAGTCCTGTCGGCATCGCTCCGGGCTCGTCGACTCATCCGTCTTTCGCTCCAACCCGTTTGCATCGCAGACTCGCTCAGCACGTCGCCTATGTCCATATGCACAGCGTCCATCCGACGGGAGACCGACAGGTCGAGCTCCTGTCGATCGATATGATGAGGTGCGCTGGACGGAATCACCCTGCTCGCTTTGCCGTGTCGCTTTGCTCTTCGTGTCCATCGCGTTTCTCATAGCTTGCTCCCGGACCGCGCAGACACTACATTGCCAAAGCCAAGACCTTCTCGCCCAAGGTGCCTCGTAATGTCGGCGACTACATGGTCAATGCCTATGCTCATCTGCGCAGCAAGATGAGGGAGATGTCGGGTCTGCAGTATACCACCGCCAGAACGCTCCTGAGTGTGATTCGACTGTCCAGCGCCCTGGTAAGCTTAGACATGCCACGATTGCACTGCTATCTCGACCTCCCCAGCTTTCATTATCTCACGCCGCTGATACTTTCTCTGCATTTGGCGCTGTGTCCAGGCCCGTCTCCGCCAGTCGGACGAGATCGCCATCGACGATGTGGATGAAGCCCTCCGCTTGATTGATGTATCCAAAGCCTCGCTGACGGAGCAGCGTCACGGCGGTGGCCGCTCGATGGAGCCTACGGCCGCTATCTTCGGCTTGTTGAGAGAAATGTCCAAGAATGCCGATGGATCGATGAAGCGAAGCCTTCGGTTTACAGCCATCAAGGAACGCGCCATCGCCAAGGGATACAGCGAGGAACAAGTCTGGGAAACGCTACGGCTGCCGGCCTACGAGCACATGTTTGTCATGATCGACAACGACTCCACTCTGATGTGGGTCGGCATCGACGACGATGAAGAATTGTAGACCTGCTTGTGGCTATCGCACGTCTTTCGTCATCCGCGCGACGAGCTGGTCTTTGGCCGATCCTCGTCTGGTATTCTCAATACACCATCTCCTTACAAGCACAGACCGATCTCGCCATCACTTTCAGTGGTGTGTGTGTGTATTGGCTATGATGGCAATGGATTGAGCGGCGCTTCGCATCTACTGGCGGTTCAATGCACACTCGGCATAATCTCTTTGTTGGTGTGCACGATCAGCATACTTGCAATGCATTGGGCCGTCCGCCCCGCTCACGATTGCGCTACTAGCTACTTGGCCGCCGGAGCCACGCCCTCCAGCCCGAGCTCCATCTGAGAATCGCCTGACATGCGCTGCAGCGCCTTGAAATGGTGCGAGTTCTTGAACTCCGAGTACAGGGTAAATAGTACATGCAGGGACTCGATTGTCTGAGCGCCGGCGGACAGCATCGCGTGGCTCTGCGGCGGCGGCTGCGACGGTCTCTGCGGTCCAGGCTTGGAGGAGACTGTGCTGACAGGGATATCCAAGACTGTGTTGATGAGCTGCACATAGAGGGGGAGCGCCAGGTCGATGGCGGGGCTGGGCAAGACGATCTGCGGGAGAGAGTACCATCAGCGAGACGCAGTGCCCTGCCGGGGGCCGACCGAGGCATGACCGCAATGCGAGAGGATGCTGTGCCAGGATGAACGGTGCCGCCGAGAAGCCTACCTCGCTGACGGCTGCCTCGATCTCGGGAGGCCAAACTTGCATCAGGTCCTCAATGTCCGGCATCCGCTTCGAATACGCCACAGACAGAGGCGGCTTTGCGGCATGCAGCTCCTTGACGCTCTCGATCCAGGCGTCGATGCGCTTGGGCTTTGTGCGCAGCGTCTCTGCATCAATCGACCGGACGATCTGAGGGATGGGTGCGCTGGATTTGGTCACGGCCCTCAGAGTGAGGTCCAGCACTGTTCAGAAGGCAAGTGTCAGTGCGAGACGGTCATGGTCATGTCTCGCCTCGACCCCCAGCCCCCAATACTCCGTGACTGCTGTGTGCTCTGGCGGCAGGGCGGGCGGCACTCTCTTGACAATGAGGCTGCATGCTGGACTGCTCGGCTCGTCGGATATGCACGGACCTGTGGGATCGGATTGCCTCCCGTTGGGCTCATCCAGGAGCATCAACCCCAGCGCTTCGGGCTTGTGATCTGGCCGCGGGATCTGAATATCGTCATGCGTTACCAAACCGCGATTGCTGCCGATCCAGTCCAGTCCCCCCGGTGCAGCACTCGGTCTCCAGACACACCTTGATGAAGGCGTCAATGTCCCCGATCGACGGGATGTAGTCCGGGATGAATGGCTTGAGCAGTGTGTCAATGTCCATATCTTGCGGCTTGTACCGCGAGATGTACTGGAACAGCTCCTTGATGTCGTCTCCGACGGCCAGATCCTTGAATGCCGATGAGGCATACATCCCAGAGCTACTCCACGCCCAGTTCGAAGGGAATGCAGCAATTTCGGCATCGAGTAAGCCGTCAGGAAGGAGTTGTGAGGAAGGGGCTGTCAGTCGGTATATCTGCTCACTTCCCAGCACTCAACACTCAACACACAACATTCAACACTCAACACTCAACACTCAACACACAACACTCAACACTTAACACACAACACTCAACACAACGCTCAGCATCAAGAGGCAAGTACCAGCCTCGGCTTACTTCTTGTCTTTGTTCTGTGCGGAGCCTTCAACAAGATCGTCGTCGTCATCGTCGCGCTCATCATCGTGATCGTCGTTCTCGCTGTCGTCGTTATCTTCGTTGTCTTCCTCGTCGCCGTCTTCATCGTCATCGTCGTCTTCGTCCTCATCCTCGTCGTCGTCGTGCTCTTGCTTCCTCCCATGAGGGCCTTTGGGTTTTCCTTCCGGATCACCGTGCTCCTTTGGTTTGTGCCTCTTCTTGCCAGGATCACGACCCCCTCCAGCTTTGGGTTTGTTCTCTTTCGCGACAAGATCCTGAGGCTTTCCGTCGGCTCGGGAAGAGTACTTGCCCATTTCCATCCCATCTTTCCTCGACTTGGATGCCATTCCGGTGCTCTGGCGTGAATGAGCCTTTATGAGTACGGATGCGGTGCGCTGACTTGAGCAGCCCATCGAGACCCAGAGGCGACAACCCATTGGGCTGTCTGTCGCGATATCAAGCCGGTGCGATGCCGCGCTCGAGTCTCACCATGATGTTGTCGTCGCTGATGTAGAGCTCGTCGTCGTCGTCGTGGTCATATTCTTCTTCGGAATCCGACATGGTCGCAGACGGAGGACTGTCCCCTCTTGATTTCTCCTCTGATGCAAAAGTCGACCTGTCAGCGCGGCGATGGCGATGGCGATGGCGACGATGGCAGGTGTCGCGATAGGCCCTCCTTGAATGCAAAATGTTCATGAAGATTCGTGGATCTTGAACTCGACTTGCCCTGGAGCGGGCTTCGTGCAAGAACAGCAGCAAATACCTGACGGTGGCGATCCTCGGCTTCCACCTTCGTTTTCGCCATCGCTCAGCTCCAGCAACTCATCGAAGTAGGTATTGGACACTTTCACCGGCTCATTCTGGACGTGTCGGAGGCATCAGCGAATGCCCACGGATATTAGCGAACGTTAGCGAGCGTGTCGACTAGCTGCAGCACTTGAGATGACGACATCAAGCGCAACTGTCTGCTGCACGCGAGAACACATTGCACCCTGATGGCTCGCTGCAGCACAGCGACTATTCTGGTGCTCCTCGTTACCAAGCACCGAGCATCTGCAGTATCCGCGGGAGGGCAGGCACACGATCCATGGGATGGCCGGCTATTCGGCCGGTCGCAGACGTGGGCGACCAGGCGTCCTGCAAGCTACCATTTACCTTGCCCTTGCTTTTATTCTCCATTTTTGCCGAGCAGACTCCGGCAGATGGCGGCGCGGACCCAGGAGAGCAGGTAAAGAGAGGGAGAGAGAGCGGGCCCGTGCATCAGCGGGCTCGGCAGAGACAGCCTCCTTTCCCGGGTTGCCCCTCTGATCGGCCAGTCGCTCTCCTCGATACTCGGCCTGCGAATGGATGGCTCTGGAGAGCTTCTGGCGCCTCACCCCGCCAGCCCGGATCCTGCCTCCGAGCGGATCACTCCAGACCCACGAGCGGTGCGGGAACAGACGGGGTACTGCCTCGTTGCAATCGAATATGTAGCCTGTGGAGGCCTGCGTTCAATAGACCATTTGATCGTTGACCAAATCAATCTGGGCGATCCACTCTGGAGTTCATAGGCCGTAATATTGACGAGCTCATCCACGAGGGGCATCATGACCCGAACGATCAGCCACCTTCATGGCTATGGCTGCAGCCCGTAGCCACGACCAAACAGCGCCTGCAATCGTCCTCAGCGAAAGCCCTGCGTTTGTGCAGCAGGGAAACGCTGCGGCTCTGTGAACCCCCGCAGTGCTGTTTATTGATCAAGGCCTCTCGGCCAACAACTTGCCAAAGGCCCGGATATCATCTATGTCGCAGATGGATCTGGAGGGAGCATTGTGGATATGCCTGTGAGAAAACGACATGCAACTGGGCTGTAGTGGCCTGGGTGTGAGAACACCGCCGATGCCAGAAAGCCGCATCAGGCGGCCATCTCCTCCTGCCCCCTACCTCGACGTCAGCTCAGGGTGGTCCTTCTTGAGCAGATTCGAGAGAGCTTTGGAGGGCCCGATGCACACAAACTCGTGCACTTCGTCGTGGAAGGCATACTGGAGGGAGCGGTACCACTGCACGGTCTCGGCAATCTGGCGGTAGAGCAGGTATCCTATTTCGCCGGCATTATCAAACTGCCAATATCGGCGGACGTTAGCAGGGGGGAGTCGGTGATGCTCAGAGTCGAGGGTTACGTCCAACGATCAATCACCAAGAATTGCAATCTCGACCGCGAACTCAAGCTCGGCGGTGGCTTTCCCCGAGATACTCACAGGACGCGCTGTTACGTTGGAGATGACTTCGACTTGGGGGAGCTTGAAGTTGGTGGCCATCAGCGCGTTTTTCATCAACTCGGCCGCAGGAGCCATCAAGCGGCAGTGGAACGGAGCCGACACGGGCAACGTCACGGCGCGGCCAGAGTACCCCTTGCTCTGAATGAGAGAGGTTGCGTTTTCTATCCCATCAACAGTGCCGCTGAGCACGATCTGGGGATGCAAAGTGGACGCCACGAGTCAGTTCATGGCAGTGCATGTCCCTGTTGGTGCGTTTGAGGTCGTTAACAGAACGCAGCGAACCTGTTTGCGACTGAAGCGGTGGTGGGCAAGATGTTAGAATGTGCTCCGGTGCCCAGAGAACGAAGAGCTTCCTATTCCATGGGAACGTGGACGTTGACATGGACAAGTGGAAAACCCATGCATGTCTGTCGCTGCGAGCATGATGGTGGCGATCGAATCGAAAGCATCCTTTTCACACGCCAAGGCAGTTGCTGCGGCTCGAGACAGCAGAGGCTCTCAGCACAATACCTGTTGATATTGGCGATCTCGGCCACTTCCCCTGCAGGCAGATTGATTTGGATTTTCGCCATCAAGGCCTCGATCTCATGGAGGTGGTTGCCTTTGATGACCAGGGCTTGCATGATCGTCTTCACATCCTTCGTCGTTTGTTGCATGGTCTCTCCTCTCAGTTTCTGTCACAGCCACACAATGCCGCTCAGTCTGCCGCTCGATTACCAGCGAATCAATGACTTCATGCTCCTCTGCATCTGTCAGTATTGCCATGCGTACCACCAATCGAACGGCATCTTCGAGTCTAGAGCAGCATGAAAAAACAGTCGGACGTGAGTCTGTGATTGTACAGTCGCTGTCGGGATCACCGCCAGGGACCCAATATTCACACCAAGTATTTGCAGTCCTCTTACTTCAGAGACGACGTCGCGACCAGAGCCGTGCTGCAGGGGCAATCGGGGGGGTTTTAGCGGCTGAGTGCATGCGCCGAGATCCCTCCTCTCACTGCTTGTACGATGGCGACTATAAAACGCACTATTCTCCAAGACTGTGGCCCATGACATATTCGCAGTTCTTGAGCGGCGATCCGTATTCCTTCTACAGCAGACAGAACAGCATATGTCAGCATGTGTCCCTGTGCAGCGTTGAGACCGAGTCGAGGCTATGTGCGATACGGTGCTCTCGTATCTCTATCACTTGGCTCGGCTGTGGCGGACTGACGTGAGGATCGCTCACCTCCAAGACCCGGAAGAGGGCGATTGAGTGGGCAAGGATGGCTGGATTCAAAAATCGGACAGCGAGAGAGCGAAGCGTTGTGTTCCGCCGAGCGATGCAGCAGTCAGTCCGGACACTGCTATCGGTCACAGTGCCTCGGACACTTTGCTCCCTTCCGAACCGCCGACCCGAAAGTCGCAGCGATCTGTGGATTGATGGCGTCTTGCAAGCGACCCGAGGGATGTCGCCCCCAACAAGCCTTACCTGGCTGCGCGTTGCTCGTCAGAGTGAGCTGGGGCTGCAGACCAGACGAGAATTCGCATCAGATCTGGCGGGGCATGAGCCCCTCATGCTCGAGGGAGCAGGCCAAGCCGTAGCGCCGGGTGTGTGGATGAAAGAGCAGCGACAGTATACCTGTGGTCCCTCGAACATCAGAGTCTTGAGGCCGCCTCCGACGACGCTATCGGCCTCGTCGATGACCTCCCTTGCGACGGCAAACTCGTCATAGATATCCTTGCCCATGCCTTGGAATCACCTCGGCGTCAGCTAGTTGTTGCGGGCGGTGCTTCAACGCGAGATACATTTGGGGGACAAGCACTGGCCCTCAAGGACAAGACCTACCGACAAACTGGCGGGTGTGGGTTGTCCAGGGTCAGTATGCTGGGCAGCATTGCCGGTCTCCACTGACGCCGAGCGCAGCAAGAGAGAGCATAGCGCACACATTCATGCCTGGATGCAAGGGCTGCAGAAGCCAGCGCCTCGCACCCTTGCGGGCTGTATGCCTCTCTCTTCACCCACCTGCGAGCCCTGTCCGGGAAAGAGGATGGCCTTCTTGGCAGCAACGATTTGCGGACCGAGGGTCTGCGATCAACGAGGGCGGGAGAGTGAGCAAGGGCAGGGCATATCCGGAGAGTCTATTCCGAGCCAGCTGGCTTGCTGTGAGGTCTGTCGATGGTGCCGGCCGTGCCGGAGGATGTGTGCATCGCGGGAATGGGATGGATGGCAGAGCCGAGCGGCTGTCGTCACGGCAATGGGATCGGCTGGGTGTGCTGGGTGCTTACGGCCAGACATCTCTGCTGGTGTCGCTGGGCCAGGCGAATCGCACCGGCACGCAGATGCGAGAGATGCAAAAGACGCATGGTGGACGACGGCGGACTCGATGGGAGAAGGGCACGATGAGGGGCGCAAGACGAAAGACCAGCAGACGGAGCGGGCCGGCGGTCGGAGCGTGTTCTTGCACATGGGCAGGGCGGGACCACGATGCTGGGCCCGCGGACATGTCCTGCAGTGCTCGGCGCTGCTCGGCGCTGCTCGGCGCTGCTCAGTGCTGGTCCTCAAGCCACTTCTCGTATGCCTCGATTCGCTGCTTCTCTTCCTCCTCACTCTCGCCCTTGGTTTTGGACTTTTCAAACTTTTCCTTGCCGTCAAAGTGGTAGGCTTCGATGCGGCGCCCGGCAAAGAACCGGCCATTCATACGCTGTCGGGGGCGAAGCTGCTGTTAGCCGTGCACAGAATGTGCTTGCTGCGAGGGCATCGGTCTGATCCATCGAGGCACTTCACCGCAGGGCGCCGTAGCCCCAGCCCGATGGCCATGATTCTGCATGCGGCACGATCATACAGGCAGGCTTGTCCGATACTTACTGCAACGCACAGCTCGGCGCTTTCTGCATCCTTGAAACGGACGCTCATGGCGCCATCCTCGCTTTTCTGTCCGGGAGGAGGCGAGCAACACGAAGTAGATCAGCATACAGGCAGTGCCAGTCGATTGCCCTTGCTCTTACATGGGGAGCAAGCGCCTGTCGGGTGGTCTCGACAGCCTCGTCAAAGCACAAGCCAGGCCGGGCTGTCTCTTGCAGAATGGCCACTCACATCGTAGAGGACCACATTGGTAACTTCGCCCAGCAGCGTGCACTCGTCGCGGACATCGTCCTTCAGATCAAGCAGGAGGGTCGGGTCGTCCTGGAAATGGGTGAAGTTTTGGCGTGAGTGGCTCCACCGAGAATCCCACCCAGAACAGCGATTTACACAGCGAGTCGCTCGTTCCGGCACTTCTGCGAGCTGCCTGGCCCGGCGTGGCGGCTGTGCGGCGCTGGAGTCTGCAATGAAAATACCTCAATCTCCTTCGGGGTAAACATGTGCTTCAGAATGATGGTCTTGGCAAGCTTTTCTGTTTTCTTGCCGACCTCGTCGTCGAACCAATCCAGGCGCCTGTGCACACAATCAGCCATGTTAGCGTGGGGTATGGAAGTCGTCGTGGCACCCATGGGCACTCTGGCAGGGTCCTCATGAGTGAATGCATCGAGGGTGTACTTTTCGAGCTTTTGCATTTGCTTCTTGGCCCGCTGCTTATCAAGTCGTTTCTTCTCGGCTGCAGCCTTCTGCTCCTCTGTCAGCGGCTGCTTTTCTTTCGCCTCAAACACAGCCTGGATCATGCGAGGTCGGAAGCATCACATGTCAGCAGCAACGAATGCAGTGTAGGCACTCGCTTGACGAGAATGCAGCCCTTATTCCCGGTGAGTAAGGACCAGGCGATCTGAATTTGAGCAGCAAGGTGCCCGCCTAGCTGCTCCGTGAGAACTCACCGGCTGGACCCGAATCTTGGACGCCTCCCCAAACCGAAACTCGGCCTCATCCATCAGATTGCAGGCCAGGGCGACACTCTCCTCCTTGAAATATGTGACCAAGGCGTCGCCCTTGAGGTTGCCGTTTTGGTCCTTGTAGAGCTTGATCCGCGGCTGGCCCGTGAGCAGATCTTCCATGATGATGCCGTATTTGCCAAACGAGTCCTTCATTTCGTCGACGGTGGTGTCGGGAGGCAGCCCGGTGACGTAGATGGATGTGTTTGGTGGCTTCTTTGCCTCTGGCTTTGGCTTTTTCTGGTGTTGGCTGTCGTCCTGTTGGGGGGATCAGAGTGGGTTATCGACGGCTCGGTCGGCCGGGCCAGTGCGCCCGAGTCACAAGGCGAAAATCATGACGATCACACATCACCATCCGACGATGACCGTTGGGCATCTGCAGAATGGATCCGCAGAGAGGACTGCGGGCATGGATCCTCGAGCAAGCGGACCGCCTGTGTGCACATGCTGCACTCGCGGCTGCGGCAACATACGCCTTGGTCGAGTCCGGTATACACCACTTTGCGCTTGTCGCGGGGCCGGGCGGCAGGTTCCTGCAAGATCGCAGCATGGAATGTCAGCCGAGTCGATCGTCCACCTCGATTGCTCACGGTTGGCTCTGGACCCGGACATGGCGTACCTCTTCCTCGACGCCATCGATCTTGTATGCCGACTGCTGTGACTGGATCAGAGTTTCGTCCCACTGGATGCAAATGAGAGGGTTAAGCATGCAGGCCGGCGAACAAGATCGGGCCCACCATGCTCCAGAGACATTGAGGCACCAGAGCAGGCCATCATTCGTCCCGATTGCCGTGCGAGATCGCTGTGGATTTGTGGCTGACCACTGACCATTGGGAACCAGGCCTGCTTGTCGTCGTCCCATTCGTAGCGGACGCCATCGTCATCTGCGCGAAAAACCAGCGGTTCAGTGAAGCCATATGCCCAAGAATCATTCGCTCGCCGGAATCGGCCCGAGGTTTCGTTGCTTGGGCCATCGCTTACTGAGCTTGGACCATGTGCCTGTCTCGACGTTGAAGCTGGCGGTCGGGAGATGCGACCAGTCTTTCTTGGGTGCAGGCTGCGGCGGCTCTTCCATCTGGGCGGTCGGCTTTCGGCGAGATGTCTTATCGCCAGGGTGTTTCGGTGCGTGGTCAAGCAGTGCGTCGCGCACAGCAGAATGAATGCGGTTTTGGTGTGGCAGGCAAGCCGTCCCGGCAAATGCGCCTCGGCACACTCGATCCGGCTGCAGCCGAGACACGCCGGATCGAGCCGCGCGCTGGATCGATCGCCCGCACGTGATACTTTTTTTTCGCGACCGCCCAAAACCGCACGGCGACAGCGACAGCGAGAACAGCGACAGCGATCCAGCCCGGCCGCACTCGACCACACTCGACCACACTCGACCGCATCCCGCAGACGCCCGCCTGAACCGAGACCAGCAGCCATGGCCGAGCCCTACGACGACGTACGTTGCCCCCTGCGGCTGCCCGACGCAGTGTGTGTGCGGGGCAGGCGCACGATCTTCGTGGATGCCGATCCGGACGACGCACCGACTCACTTCCGTCCCCTCATCTGCAGGACGAAGTTCATGACGAGGTGGAGCTCCCCACCGTCTACAATGACGACTTTGTGCCTCTTGTCGAGAACGGTATGCCGAATGCCGCGGATGAACGCACTGTCTATGGAGCAGCATGTCAGACGGCCATGTAGATCGTGGTCCTGCGATGGGATCTCTCGCCCCTTGGATCTGGTCGAATTGGCGCATGCATCATCTCGATCACCCTCGGGCTTTGATCTGGCGGATGCCCCCCCCCCGGCTGATTCTGATGATAATTCTGTCTCTGATCGCGGTCTTCACTTGGGCTCTGGTTCAAAGCCGAGGTCGCCCCTGTTGCCGATATCCCCGACACCATCCGCAACTTCATTCTCTACTTTCACCGAAACTTGAACGAGCGCTCCGTCTACGACCTGCATTCGATCTACGAGAACTCGTTCAACAAGCTCACCGAGAAGTTCTACAGCAAGGCGTCGTGGCCCGATGCGTCTTCGATCGCCCCGATCGTCAACGATGGTGCGCCGTCCTCGCATGACTGTTTGGTTCAGCAACTTGGCGTAGAGGGATGTGTTCTTCCCTGTCCGGTCGGCCACAGCACTAAGGCCTCGCCGCGTTTGCTCTCGCAGATCCCGTCTTCCTGATCCTGTACAAGGAGCTGTACTATCGCCACATCTATGCCAAGCTCCAGCCCAGCATCGATGACCGCTTCGAGTCGTACACCAACTACTGCGATCTGTTCAACTACATCCTCAGTACGCCGTCTTGCTGTCGTCTATGGCTGCTGTCCGAATGGCTCTGGGGGCTTATCCAAGACCAAGCTGTTTTGCGCGTCGCCGGCATCTCTCATCTCGCTCATCTCGCTCATCTCTCTGACTCCTGCTGCTCTGTTGCGATGTGATGCGGATCCTCTCACAGACCAATCGACCGAGCCCATCGATCTGGAGCTGCCCAACCAGTGGCTCTGGGACATCATCGACGAGTTTATCTATCAGTTCCAGTCCTTTGCCCAGTACCGCAGCAAAGTCAAGAGCAAGAACGACCATGAGCTGCTTCTGCTGAAAGAGCGCCCTGATGTACGATATCTGCAGCCTGTCGTTCGTTGTTTGGATCGTCGCCGCCTGCCGCTGGCGGTTTAGGCAGACACAACCCTGTCGTGGGCGCAACAATATGCCTTGGGATGCATCGGGATGTGTCGGGCCTCTGCTCAATGCCCTGCAATTTGCTGATTGCCCACTGTGACTCTATCCCACCACGGCGACCATTGTTGCTGCCGGTTTTGAACGCGCGCTGATATACGGGAAACAGGTCTGGAATGTCCACAACGTCCTCAACGTGCTGTACTCGCTTGTCCAAAAGTCCCGCATCAACGAGCAGCTCTGGGTCAGCAAGCACGGTGGCGACATGCTGTGAGTAGCGTCAACGATGCAAACTGGGCCGGCACTTGCCACGGCTAGCCAGGCACTGTCTGTGGGCCAGAGGTGGCTCGGCCAGAGGCACAAGTGTAGATTTGTCGCCATGTCGATCGGTGGTTGCGCTCGTGAGGATGTGCTTTCGGGTGCTGCGAGGCTAAATTGCTCTGTGTTGATAGCGAGGCCGCTGGCGAGTTCGGCTCCCGTCCCCTCTACCGCACCCTTGGATACTTTTCGATCGTTGGTCTGGTTCGCGTCCACTGCCTCCTTGGTGACTACACCCTTGCCCTGAAGACCATGGAAAACGTCGAGCCCAACAAGAAGGTGCGTTTAGGGGGGTGTTTCTTTCGATGTGGATTGTCGGCCGATCATCCATGCGGAATCATCTGCACCAAGACTGCAGAGTCCGACTCCCTCGACGGGTGGCAGCGCTGTCGCTGACGAATGTTCCGATTGCTGCTTCGTTTCAACAGGGTCTGTTCGCTCGCGTTACCGCCTGCCACGTCACCACCTACTACTATGTTGGCTTTGCGTACATGATGATGAAGCGATACGCCGATGCCATCAAGTCGTTCTCGCACATCCTGCTCTTTGTTTCGCGGACGAAGCACTACCACACCCGCTCATACCAGTACGAAGTGGTCAGTACAACCGTCCCTTGATGTACCGCATGTTCTAGCGCCGCATATGTACTAGCGCCGCATATGTACTTGCACTGCATATGTACTAGCGTTGCGGGTATACTGGCGCAGCAGTTGTACTGGCCCTCTACCGAACGCCGTTGCTTGTTGGGATCTCGAATGCCATTGTGTGGCGCATGTCGAGATCTGAGAACGTCTTCTGATTATGATCATCTGCGTCGGTTTTCTTCAGATCGCCAAGAAGAGTGAGCAGATGTACGCGCTGCTGGCCATGTGCCTCGCCCTGTGCCCCCAGAAAGTGGATGAAAACGTGAGTCGCTGACTGCCTTTGGGTGCCGGATGAGTGCATGTCACAGACCAACTGCATCAGCAAACAACAACCAACAGCCAGCAAACAACAACCAGCAACCACAACTAACTCCGACTTCCCTTTGGCTCGTGGTCGCAGGTCCAGAGCACCCTGAGGGAGAAGTACGGCGAGCACATGCTCAAGATGCAACGAGGGTACGCGCCTCCAGCCTTCGCTCGCAATTCTGCGGGCATTATAGTCCTGTTTAGGGTGTTCACTGGACGACGCCTTCTCGTGGCTCGGGGTGGTCAGTACTAACCATCTGCTCCCCCTCGTGACACTACTTTCATAGCGATGACGCTCTGTCCGTCTTTGATGAGCTCTTCAACTTTGCCTGCCCCAAGTTCATCTCGCCCGTGGCTCCCAACTACGATGTTGCCGTCAACATCTCGAACGTAAGGATTGCTGCTGCTGATTATATGACCGATGTGTGCGGGATGTGTGCGTGTGGTTGGATGCACCTCGCGCCTGTCCTCAATCCAACTCGCTCATAGTGACGCCCATCGTTTGTTTGTCTGTCTTTCCAGGAGCCTACTCGCCACCAGCTCAAGATTTTCCTGGCCCAGGTCAACCAGCAGCTCTTGGCCCCCACCATCCGCTCGTACCTGAAGCTCTACACCACCATTGACGCCGAGAAGCTGGCAACCTTCCTGGAGGACGTCACTGCTGAGCAAGTTGGGTAAGCTTCAGCCCATTTTTCCTTGTGTCCTTTGGCAAGATGAGGTGTTCCCATTGGCAGTCGCTCGACGGCGACGGCACCGGGTCTAGTTCATTTACACAGGCACCATCGCTCACGTTGTAACCGCCGCGCTCCTTCCCACAGCACCCATCTGATGGTCTACAAGCACCAGACCCGCCAGCGTCGATGGGAAAGCGGTAGTCTCGCCGAGGGCCAGTTCGTGACCACCTCCGACCTGGACTTTTACGTCAACCAGGATATGGTCCATATTGCTGACACCAAGGTCGGCCGACGTGTTGCCGAGTGGTTTGTTCGCCACATCAACAAGTTTGAGGGTGAGTCCGACGCCATCGCTGTTCTTGGATTCAGTTGCAGACACTGCAAGTGTCTCGTGATGCCTTCGATGGTAGACAAGTCATGCATTTCTTGATCGATGCGATAGCCCTGCTCCCCCCCCCTTGGTAGCTTTTATCGGGCGGCTGACCGACTGACCTTGTTGCATCCATCACCCATCACCCATCACCCATCACCCATCACCCATCACCCATCACCCATCACCCATCACCCACCATCCATGATTCAGACATTGTCGGCAACATGGAAAAGAGAAAGTAAATCTCGCTTCCCCACCGACCCTCCCTGGGGACACACATGCGCGATGACTCAGAAGCTGCTTCCGGACGGGCGTGGCGATTGCTGGACGTTCCAGGACCGAGGCGGCAACCCTGCTGCATTGTCAATGGACGGGCTGTTTGTGCTCCCCCTCCCCGCGCACTGCATGAGGGAGGGACTGAGCGTCTCCGTGGCCGAGCGCGCTGCCGATCAAGTTGCACGAGGCAATAAAGTCTGTGTACAAAGCTCAACTTACCCATGACCATCGGGCCATCAGTGTCCGTCTCGCATTCAAGCACACGGAAATCACTCAGATTGTATTTATACAAGGAATAGCGATAGAGAAAAGACAGGAGGAGGGAGGGAAGAGCGAGGTCGCAAAGTGTCGTTGAGGAGAGGGTGGGTCGAAGCAGATTCATCAGCCAGGCCGCATGTGAACGGCAGACGTTTCGGTCGCAGCTACTTGGGATCCTTATCGCTGGGCACCAGATAGTCTTCTATTTTGATGACATAGCTCCTGAACTGCGGTGCAATCGACGGCGGCAGGCTCGCATCCACAAACCACTCGGGCTCTAGATGGATGCCCTCTGCCCGGCGCGCCTCGATGAACTCCTCGCATGGGATGAACCCGACCTTGAGCAGCGCATTGAGCCAGGGCCCGTAGTAGGTGGCGCTGCTGCGAGTCGGCAGCCACACATATTTGATGGGCGGTAGGTTGCGGCTGGCAAGATCCCTGAGCGCATATTGCAGTAGCTGGTACATGGTCACTCGATGGAAGTTGGAATAGGTGGGGTCGCTCCGGAGATCTTCGCCGAGCGAGACCTCGGCGCATTGGTTCTTGAGACAAACCGTCAGGATCTGGAAACAGAGGATACGTCGCTCTGTCACAGCACCAACAGCCACAGAGGCCGCTGTTTGCGGCGAGCCCGAGGAACGCCCACCGTCCCCGCCGCTACCGGCGTCGGCACTGTTCAAGAGGGCTGAGCTGGAGCCTCGCTTGAGCTTGCGGGCCTTGTTCATATGGCCAGTCCAGGTTATGAGATAGCGGATCTTATCGTGCGAGACTGGGTCATCGAGCTGCTGCCTGATCTCGGAGATGAGCTCCTTGATGCGGTTTTGGATCGAGGCGTACGTCGGAAAGTGCACGCAGTTCTCCAGGATCGCAGGAGTGCCGAGGGTGTTGAGGATGGTGTTTTCGTACATTTCGATAATGTCCCGGGTGACAAAAGGCGAGTCGGGCGAGCTCTGCGCCGGCAGGATGCACAGGTTGCTGTCGGCCGGGATGTTGCCGACACGCCCGTGCTGCAGGCTGCAGGTCTTGCGGCCCTTCATGAACATCTCGACCGGCCGCCACTTGCCCGTGCGCCACTTGCCGCCTCCGCCGCAGTCGGTGCAGAGCCGGTACTTTTTGTTGCATGAGATGCATATGATCTCGGTCTTGCTGAGAACGTCGGTGATGAAGGCGCCGACGGGCGGAACCACGGTCTTTGTCGGCTGCTCGAAGATTGCGCCGTCGGGGTCGTCCGAGCTCGCGCTTGGATCGCTGTTGATGTTGCCGAGCTTGGCAAACTTTTTGGTCGACGGAGTGTCGAGGCTGATGGCATGGATGGTACCGTAGGCAATATGCCGCTTGCACACATAGCAGTCGAGGACAGAGCTGTCGGTAGAGCCGCGGCGCTTGGGCCGCTTCTTGAGGCGCTTCGAGTCCTGTGAGGCATTTGACAAATCTGAGGCGTCGGGGCCGTCGGGGCCCGCAGAGGCAGCATCGCAGGTGGGGCAGACAATTTCGATGCTGCACAGATTGTTGGGGTCATTGTATCCATGCAGATGCAGGTGGGCAAGCGGGCGGTCGCATTTCTTGCACCTGCCAACAATCTCCACGCCGTTCTTGCGCTTCCGGGACTCGAGCACGTCGGACGACTCGATCAGAGCGGGCTCGGGTTCGGTTTGCTGGGGTGATTCCGAGTGGCTGGAGGAGCCCTGGCTCGTCGGCTGCTGGGCTGAGAGCACCGAAGCCGCTACCCAAACAGCGGCATCTGGCTTACGCGGAGAAGGAACATACCCATCGTAGCCGGGTCCTGGGGGATGGGGAGAGCTTGGATCTGATGGCGACGGCAGGGACGACCCAAAGTGGCCGACGCGAGAAAGGTCCAAGTACGAATGGTCGTCTGCCGATATCGGCAACTGTGTCGGAATCAGGTTTGAAACCGAAAAGATGGACAGCGGACCCGAGCGCAGCGTCTCGTCGAGACTCTGGTACAGCATCTCTGGGGCATCCAGTTCGATGTGCGACCCAAGGGGCGGATTCGCTTGACCCGATGGCTGGAATTGGTGGAAAATCAGGGGCTTGATCTGGTGCTGCTGGGAGAGCAACGAAGATGGAGTGCGTGCCAGCGAACTCGATCCGTGCTGGCTGTGCGGGTGGTGGTTGTGCGTGTGCGAGTGTTGCGTATGGGTGTGCTGCATCGACGCCAGCGGACCGTCGCTGCTGTATCCTGCGGTCCTGCCAAGATCCTGTGTCGGCGGCGGCTTCGGCACCGATACAGCATCTACGAACGGTGAGCCGAGATGAGAGCCCGGGATCATGGGGTTATGGAAGGTGCGCTGGGTTGGGTCGATCAGGTTGGAAGGGGGAGGGCCAGTGGCCGAGCTGCCCCAGGGGTGAATCTTGGAGCCGAGTATGGAGACGCCATTGTCGATGTGGAGCTTGCGCTGCTGGGTCAGATCCTCCTTTTGGATGTAGAAATCGAGAAGAATCTCCTTCTTTTTGATTTCCTCGAGAAGCACATCACTGGCCTGCCGCAGACTCGTGATATCCCGAGTGAGCTCGGCGATGACGCTGGCATAGCCTTCATCGGGTATAAGATTGGGGTGGGGAGTTACTTGCAGCGAGCTCGAGGACGGCGGGGTGATCGAGGATGCAGATGGACCCGAGGAAGGGAACATGGTGTTCTAGAGCTCCAGTCGAAGCAAACGGGCGTACAGAGGGCAGGAGTGGGCAGGAATGGGCCGCCGGTGCAGCGGAAGGAGGCAAAGTTTGCACAAGGGTCAGGACGGAGGGAGGGCGAGGTCGATGAGAATACCGATAATGCAAGGGGGGGGGCTGGGGATGTGCAAACAGGTGGTCAGGGCGTCTGGAAAGTGTAGAACTGGTCGAGTCGGAGAGGAGGCCAGAGGAGGAAAAGCTGAGGTGGGGGATGGCGTCAGGAGCGATAGAGACGGAGATCCGAGTGGGCGACAAGAGAAGCGAAGTGGGCGAAAGGAAGGTAAGGATGTTCGCAGCCGTATGAACACCGCTGTTGTTGCTGTTATCGTTCTTGTCGATGCAGAAGGACAGACTTGAGCGTCAGCGACTGCAGCTGTCAGGGGAGATCGCAGTTAAAGAGGCAGCCGAGAGAGTGCCGTGGAGTATTTGGGAGCAGATGGAGCGAAGTGCATAGAAACGACAGAGTCGGGAGGCCGTCCGAAGTTAGCGACTGCGAGGTGAGCAGCGTCGCTGAGCAAAGGAACGGAGGCGGGTGGGTTTTGACAACGGCCGATGCGCCGGATGAGTGCAGAGGAGGGACGGCGGCCAGAGCAAGATCCGGCGATTGGAGTTGGATCAGAAGCACGTCCCGGAACTGAACGGAGACGGGGCTGTGATGGAGACGAAGATGTCGGGGGTGCCGAAAAACGCAAACGCAGTGCCATTTCAAAGCCGACGAAACGCAAGTGCCCCCCCTCCTGCATTTGCCGCTTTGTTTCTGGACGGCAAGACACACATCATGTCATCCACAGCGACTATCCACACCGCGGAGGTGGGGCAAGGGATACACATCCAGCCACCACCCGGGGACCCAGCACTTTGAGTAGTTCGGCCAGTGGGAACCAAGGATGTTCCAGTCAAGACGAAGTTTGACAATGACGACTGGAGGCAGCTGCGACGGCGTCACGGCCCAACGGCACCGCATCCGAACAACACCGATGGACGAACGCCGCTCTCTTGGCACAACTCCTCAATGATATCTGGGTGTCTTGGCTAACCTTGGAAGGGTCGCACACAGACAGCCGAACAACGGCACAAAGTCGAGCGAGAGATAGCCTGGGGAGGCTGGGTGCCATCACCTCGGCGGGTGTCGTAGTTCAGACACCCTCAGGCGAAGATGCAGCACAGCCGGATGCATATTTGTCGGTGCATATTGGTGCTTGCAACTGAGTACCAAAGGATACTTGCATTTACTGGCGTATGTACGAATCCACCCGCATCTGCATTTGCGATTCCGCCTCCATCTGCATCGAGTTGCGTTTGCTGAACTCGGCGTCGAGATCGAGACTCGTGCGTCTGCAACGGCAGACACTCGACTGTCAATACAGACAGACCCGGTCAGTGCATGCCGATGTCCGCAGCCAGTGCAGGCGCAGGCCCTCTCCTCTCCTCTCCTCTCCTCTCCTCTCCTCTCCTCTCCTCTCCTCCTCCCCCTCCCCCTCCCCCTCTCATCCCTCCGTCCTGGATCTTTCAGGGGCTGTGTGGTGCCCCTGCGACACAACCAAGCCATGCCTCAGCCCTTTTCCCTTGCGCCTCGCCGTCTTCCCCCTTTTCCTTTCCTCTTGCCCTTGCGCCTTTCCCCCACAAGCCACGCCTGCACGTGACGCGTCGAATCTTTTTTTCTGCGTCTCGCTCCTTTGGTCATTGCGATTGTGCCGCGGCCGTCCAGCTGCTTCTCCCTCTGTCCACATCCTCGGCCGGGTCTCCGTCAGGAAAGCAAGTGCTCCGAACCGCCTCGCGGCCTGCCCTCCCGCCCTACACTGCGTCTGGAACGACCGTCGAGGTCTTGTGAGTGTCCGCATGCCGTCGCTCTGCCCAGGCAGCACCGATAGGCCTATAGAACGATCTCCAGCGCATCGCCTCTATATCCTGCTGCGTCTGGCTCGAATTTCCACGTCTTTCTTTTGGGATGCAGCTCCTCGCCTCCGTATCTTCCCCCAGCGGCATTCTGGAGACATTTGAGTTTGTCATTCTGACAGCCGCGATGCCGCCTCGCTCTCAACTCGTCCAGATCGCCTGTCCTTTGATCGTCCAGCAAAGGCTCGTTCATCAACATGGTTCAGTCCTACTACCGCCCCGAAAATGCTCTCAAGAGAGCCGAAGGTACATGATTCCCGATCGTGCCTCTGCTGCACAGGCACCATGCTTTTCCTACTCGATGGGATACGCAACTCGCCCGATCTTGGACCCGCAGCGAGCGCGGACTGCTGATCGACTTGTTCAGTGTCATCTGGGCCTGTGGGATATGTGATGTACCTCGCCGGTTCATTGCCGCCGGACTCGCTGTCTCCGCCCTCGCTTGTTCTGTTGGCTGATTATCGGTTCCCCTTGTCCCCCTTTGCACCGCAATGCCTCAGAGCTGGTCGCTGTTGGCCAGAATGCCGCTGCCCTCCAGCTTCTCCACGAGTTCATCATGTCCAAGCGTGCCCGAAACACTGCCTTGAGCCTGCTTGAGCCCATCATGCTCAAGTTTGTCGATCTCTGTGTGCTCCTGCGCAAGGGCAAGGTCGCCCGAGAGTGTTTGCACCAGTACAAGAACATCTCGCAGAACAACACCGTCACCACCATCGATGTGAGTCCGCCACCGATCCGGCCGCCGATATGGCATGTCTTTTGATCTCGCTTTTCGGCTGTCCTTTGGGCGAGCGGAACAGCTCGCTTCATCCAGCGGCTGCTTTGGAGACATGTCCTATTACTTTATTCCGGCAGCATGCATCCCGGGGTGCTTGATCGCGACTGGAGGCTGTGTTTTGGCCTCAACTCCTGACTCTCGACCATCACGCCGTCTCTTCTTCTACAGACGGTCATCAAAAAGTTCATTGCTCTGTCCGAGGAGAAGGTCACCGAGGCCCAGAAACAGGCCGACAAGATCGCCCTGGGCGCCATCGATGACCTCGAGGCCACCGAGACCCCCGAGTCCATCATCCTCAGCACCGTCAGTGGCGAGGACAACAAGGATCGCACTGATCGCGAGGTCGTCACTCCTTGGCTCAAGTTCCTCTGGGAAGGCTACCGCACTGCCCTTGACATTCTGCGCAACAACCCGCGCCTGGAAGTCCTCTACCAGTTCGTCTCCAACCAGGCCTTCGAGTTCTGTCTCAAGTATTCTCGCAAGACCGAGTTCCGCCGTCTGTGCGAGCTGCTGCGCCAGCACCTGGCTACCGCCGCCAAGTATGCTCACCAGAGCCACTCCATCAACCTGAACGACCCCGACACCCTCCAGCGCCACCTCGACACCCGCTTCGTCCAGCTCAACGCCGCCGCCGACCTGGAGCTCTGGCAAGAGGCCTTCCGGTCTGTCGAGGACATCCACAACCTCCTCGCCATGTCCACCAAGCCCCCCAAGACCTTCATGATGGCCAACTTTTACGAGAAGCTTGCTCGCATCTTTGTCGTTGGCGAGAACTTTTTGTTCCACGCTGCTGCCTGGAACAAGTACTATTCTGTCGTCCGCCAGAACAAGAACCTGCCCGAGGAGGAGCACACCCGCATGGCCTCCCTTGTGCTGCTCTCTGCCCTGGCTGTCCCCATCATCTCCACCGCACACCCTCTTGGCGGAGCCGATGACGAGAACAAGTCCAAGGCCCAGCGTCTGACCAACCTGCTCCGCGTCACCCGTGCCCCCAGCCGAGAGAGCCTGCTGAAGGAAGCGGTAAGAGCGCCTCTCCCTCCCTGCCACGCAGCACTTGGTTTGTTCCTGACCCATCTCCCGCCTTTGTCTGACACCGGCCCTTCACTTTGCCTCACCGCACCAACGTCCGCCAACCCAGCTCGGCAAGAACGTGCTCTCTCGAGTCCGCCCCGAGCTCCGCGAGCTCCACAACATCCTCGAGGTCCAGTTCCACCCTCTGTCGATCTGCAAGAAGATCCAGCCGATCATGGCCTTCCTGGCCAAGAACGAGGAGCTGACCAAGTACATCAAGCCCCTCCACCAGGTCATCCTCACCCGCCTGCTGCAGCAGCTCTCGCAGGTTTACACCACCATGGAGATCAAGTCGCTCGTCAAGCTCGTCGACTTCCCCGCTCCTTACAGCCTTGACTCGCACACCATCGAAAAGTTCATCGTCAACGGCTGCAAGAACGGCGAGCTCTCGATCCGTCTCAACCATCAGACCCAGACGCTCACCTTCGAAACCGATCTGTTTGCTTCCAAGAAGGGTGCTGCTTCGGCCGGTCCGCGCCTCCAGGTATGCCTCCATTCTGTGGCTTCAATGGCAATCTGCAATCTGCAATCTGCATCGTGTCTCGCTGTCTCTGCACGGCTTCCGCGATCCTTTGAAGCTGACGAAACGATGCTAATACCCTCGCGCTCGTTCATCTGTGCTGTCTCCCCAATCGACTGCGTCAAATCAGTCCCTGCCCTCGGAGCAGATGCGCTACCAGCTCACTCGCCTCTCGCAGGGTCTGCAGACCTCGGTCGCCCTCATCGATCCCGAGCGCCAGGAGGGCCTGAAGCAGGAGCGCCAGCAGGCCGTCGTCACTGCCCTCCAGAGCATGGAGCAGGAGCACAACCTCACTGTCCAGCGCCGCCTTATCATCGAGAAGAAGAAGGAGAAGCGCGAGCAGGCCGTTGCCCGTCGCGAGCGTCAGCTCCAGCTCGAGCGCCAGCAGCGCATCCAGAAGGAGCAGGAGATTGCCCGCATCAAGATGGAAGAGGACGTCCGCATCCGCGAAGAGAAGCGCTTGGCCGAGACCAAGAAGGCCATGGAGGATGCTGCCAACGCCGAGCTCAAGAAGAAGATTCTTGGCGAGACCAAGGGCCTCAAGACCGAGGATGTGAGTGTTCTCCTAATATCTTCTTGCTGCGTGTTATCATGGGTTTGGCCGCATATATTTTGCATGGGTTTTTGCCGACCGTTCCCTCCCTAATCCTCAACCACGCTGCAGGTCGACGAAATGGACACCTCGGAGCTGCTGCGCCTGCAGATCCAGAAGCTCGAGCAAGAGAAGAAGGAGCTCAACACCAAGCTCAAGTCCACCTTCAAGCATCTTGATCATCTCGAGCGTGCCTTCCGTAAGGAGGAGATCCCTCTGCTCGAAAAGGACTACGAGCACCAGAAGAAGACCGATCGCGCCATCCACAATGCCCTGACGAAGGCCCAGCTCGACATTGCCCGATCCCAGCACGAGTCCGATCTCAAGAAGCGCGACCGCTTGCTCCGTATGTTCGACGACTACAACGTCTTCCGCCAACGCATCGACTCTGTCCGCGAGAAGGAATACTCTGCCGCCAAGGCCGAAGCCGATGCCAAGATCGCGCTCGAGAAGGAGGCCCGACGAGAGCAGGTTCTGGCTGAACGCGAGGCTGAGCGTCAGCAGCGCGAGCGCGAGGAAGAAGAGCGCCGTATCCACGAGGAAGAGGAGCGTCGTGCTGCCGAGGAGCTTGCCCAACGAGAGGCGGAAGAGCAGGCTCTCCGGGAAGCTGCTGCTGCCGAGGAGGCCGAGCGCGAAAGGTGGGTCGATCGGTGATTCTCCTGCATGTGTGGCACTTTGATTGCTTGTCCCAGCAGCCCCCAGCCATCCCATATCCGCAAGGATGATGCTGGTCCGCTCGACTCGCTTTACTCACCCTTGGATCCTGTTCCGCCTTGCTCAATAGGAAACTGGAGGAGCAGCGCCTGCGCCAATTGGAGCGCGAGCGTGCCATGGAGGAGAAGCTGGCCTCTCGCGGCGCCGAGCCTCCCAGCAGCCGATTTGGTGCACGGTCCGCCGCTCCTGCGGCCCCTGGCCGTCGCCCTGTTGTCGCTGCGGCCGACTCACCTGCTGAGCCAGACACTTGGCGTCGCTCTACACAGCCTCTCCGTCGAAACAACCCCCTTCCTCGCGGTGATGATCGGTTCTCGAGCCTCCGAGACGGTCCCCGCGATGGCCCCCGCGATGGTCCTCGTGATGGCCCCCGCGATGGCCCCCGCGATGGTCCTCGCGATGGTCCCCGTGGCCCTGCTAGGGACCCTGCCCGCAGCTCGGACTCGCCCAAGCCCGCCAACACCCCCGGCAAGTACGTTCCCCCTGGACGCCGTTAGAAGCATCCGTCGCCATTGCCAGGACAAGAGAACACCGCATGCAACACTGGGCCACAACCGCCGGCCCGTAGCGATGCCGTGGAATGCAGCACATGCGCTCTGACAGTTCGCCCGATCCACCTCTGAGGCTCCGATGGCCTCTGATGTTCATATTCTTGCCACTTGCCCCCCCCCCTGTTCGCTTTTTTCTTCAGTAAACATCATCGATTCGATAAGTCGAGTCCTCCGTTCATATTGTCTGTCTCTATCTATCGCGATGACGGTCTCAAGACCACAAATGTGCTTGCACAAGGGCATCCGTCCATCAGAATCTGTGGACTGCGTGCAACATATCCATGCGTGCCATGCACATGAGTGTCTTGATCCTGCGCTCTCGTCCCCCTCCGCTACACCTCCACCGGCTTGATCGTGGGTTTCTTGAAGTGCCGAATCTGAGCGCCGGACTCGGAGGGCTTGTAGGGCGCATGAGCGCCATACGGCTTGGGAATCGGGAGCTCGCCAACACCGGAGCTGTCGGGGACATATGCGTTTGGCCGAGGCTCGGCCGTGGTTCGGATGCCATTGTAGACAAAGAACTGATCGTCCTCGCTGTGGCATGCGGTTCGTGAGGCAAAAGTGCGAGCCAGGGTGAGTAATGAGAGGCCAAGGGCGCTGAAGCACAACCATCGAAAGCGGAATTCAACTCGGCAGCTGGGACGACATGGCATGTTCTGCCTCCGCAACACCATCTTCCACTCCACTCTATTGCTGCTGCTCAGTCGTATTCTGCAGTCGCCGCCGACTCTTGTCTCGGCAAGCACTTACATCGCCACGAATCCACCCTCTTTGTACGGTCTTTGGATCTTGGCCTGCAGCTCCTTCTCGCGGCGCAGCCGGTCTCGTTCGATGCGGATGAACTCCTTCTCGATCTCCTCCGAGGGTACTTGTCCGCGCTCGAATCGAGCCTGGACTTCGGCAAGAAGGGCTGCCTGTGGTTATACCGCGGGGACGGGAGATCCACAAGCTGATTGAGTGACTATCGTTTGCGTGGATGCGATCTCGGCATGACGGCAAGGCAACAGGACAGAATATTCCCTCGGATGTCATGTCCCGCAACCGCCATAACCATCATTGCCGCCACAATGGTTCATCACCATCTCTTACCCCCCTCGTGCCATCTGCACAACTCCATACCTTCTCATTCTTCTCCTGATACAGATTCATCGCCATGCCCTGGTACATGGACAGCTCGGACACACGCGCCATCATCGATTTGGTGACGTTCTTGATCTTCTTGGTCAACTCGTTGAGCTTCAGTGACATTTGGTTGGAGTCGCTGCGTCCGTCCTGCGTCTGTTGCTGTAGTCGATTCGTCAAAGTCGAGACCTCCTCGAGGATCAGGTCCTTCTCGAGGATACGTTCCTGGCGGAAACCAAATGCACATCGGTCAGCACCCAGGTCCGCCACGATCACGCGATGGGCGTCATCCACTCGGCTGCATGTCACAGCCTTGAAACTCGAACATGCCAGCTCTGGCCCGGAATTCGGACATGCCAGCTCTGGCCCGGAATTCGGACATGCCAGCTCCAACTACCTCCTTTTCAGCAAGCCGCTCCTCCAGGTGCTTGATTCGTGACAGAAGCTCCTTCTGGCTCGGATCCGCTCCGCCTAGATCCCGGCATCGGTTGGGATCGTCGGGGCTCTCGATCTGAGCGCTGAGCTTGGCAACGGTTTCCCGGACGCTGTTAAGCTCCGTCTGGAGCCTCTCCACCTCCTTGTCGAACTCGTCCACGAGCGGGACTCGTCGCTTGAGTAGCTCGACCTTGCGGTAAACCTCTTGCTTTATGATGTCGAGCTTGCGGATTTCGTCCTCCAGCTCCGTCAGGGACTGCTCGCCCTTGATCTGGATCGATTCCTGCATGTTGAGTCGCTCGTACAGAATACACAGCTCATCATTGAGGTCCAGGAGATGAATGCCGACGGCGTTGCGCTCCTTGACGGCAGCCTCGTACCGCAGCTTGAGCTGGAACATGTCCTCTTCGGCCGAGTTGATGAGCGAGTTGAGAGTCTCGATCTTGGAAAGGTGCTGGTTAATCTGGTCTGGATGATTCCATCGAGCGGATTCGGTACATGGTTGGTTCACAGTGAGCCAAAAGCGGAAAGTGGACCAAAACGGCCTCAGCATCCGATGTGGCCGCAGCGAGCTCAGCAGACTTCATGTTGGTGTTCCCACGGCAGACGCCAGACCATACCTCTTCGCTCGCGGTACAGCGCCAGGCTCTTGTTGGCCTCGTTCTTCGCCGTGTCTCTCAGCGAATATGCCGCCGTGTTCTCTTGCATTTTTTTCTGTGTCCAATTCACCATCGAATACCGGAACAGTCGCCGACAATATCAGCACCGGATCAGCATGCCCTGCACCAGAGATGACTGTCCATGTTTGGGCTCAAAGCCCGCACCGTGCTCCATCAAATCGGTGTCGATGCCTAATGCGACTACGACACGGCACCCACAGTCAGCTCGCGATCCTTCCGGACAATCTCGTGTCGAAGAATCTCGATTTCGTTGGACAGGATCTTGATCTTTTCTTTCATCTCGGCAGCGCGCTGCATCGTTGCCTGGGTCAGATTCAGCTGGATTCGCACAGTGACAACGGCGGTGTGGGAAGGTTTCCAGATGCATGGCTCTGAATTAGCGCTGAATCAGTTTGGCCACATGAACGCACATGAACGCTGTCAATGACAGACAACTCTGCCAAGGGAGTATGCATTTTCCACAGCTTTGGTCGGCTCAAGCCATCGCCTTCCCACCCAGTCGCATGCACTTACGTATTTGTTCCGCTCGTTCTTCACAACTTCGTAGAGGGCGGCAAAGTCCTTCAGCCTCGTCAACGACTCTTGGCAGCGCTTCGAGGCATCCAGAATGGCGATTTCTTTCAAGTTCAGATCCTCTTTGATGGTCCTGTGCTTGTTTTGCACTCGAATGAGGTCTCGCGCCTGGGGAACCACGATGGTTAGCATAGCCTTGGTTGGGTTGCAGGCAATTCTCGCAAGCAGCGCAATGCTTGATCTTTTCGGCTGCATCGACAATCACCTTGAGATCTCGCTCTATCGACAGCGTCTCGAGCTGCCGCTGCAAGTCCGTGCTTGTCTTGATGGCCTCGTCGAGCTTCTCGTCCAGCTTTCGGTTGTCCAGGATTTGCGTCGTCAGCTTGTCTGCCTCGGCCTTTTCGAGCTGCTCTTGCTTCAGAAAGTCATAGATGGCCAGATCGACCTCCTTCTTGAGCTTCGTGATCTCCACCTTCTGCTCCTCGGACTGTCGCTCGTGCGAAGCCAGATCCCGGACAAAATCCTCGTGCTGCTTCTGGATCGTCGGAGTCGCCATTTTGATGTTGTTGATGGTGGTGATGAGTCGACGGCACTGCTTCACGTAGGTCTCCTTCTCACGGATTGATCGCAAAAGCATGTCGTGCTCTCGCTTGGACTGATCCGAAAGGACAGTGTCGTTATTTTACTGTGCCGGCCGTATATCTCGATCGCTCGGTGGACACCATTCTCACGCAATGCGGCTTGCGTGCCAGAGTCACCAGGAGCAACTTACATCCTGGGTGACCTTCTTCAAGGCCATTTCGAGGCGCACCTTCTCGGCCCGTTGGGACGATAGCTGATCCTTGGCCATCTCGTGCCCCTTGAATATGTCGTTGCACTGCCGCTCCATCTCCTCTATTTCGTTTCGGCGCTGTTCGTAGTCTGCGACTTGCTCGAGCTTGTGTTCCTCCAGTTCCTGAGTCCGTAGCCAATCAGCCCACAAGGCGACTTTGAGGGTGGAGGCAGCGTCTGCTCTCCATCTCGACCAACACACTTGGCCAGACACCAGACGGCATTGTGCTCAACATCAGCCACGAATCGGCTTAGGACTGTTACCTTCTTCTTCTTCTGAAGTCGTTCGAGCTCCTTCTCCAGCTGCTGTGCAAGTGTTGTCTGCTTGACGTTCTCGATCACCAGCGACCCGATAGCGTCACGGAGGATCTCGGACTGTTTCCTGAGTGAGGTTGGCTGTGAGTCCACGTCGTTGATTCTGCCCCCTCATTTATGTCATGGTTTGCGGCAATGCCGGTTTCTCCTCCCAAACGTCCCTGCTCGGCTTACAGGATCTTTTGCGGCATCTCTGTCGCCTTGGCCAGCGCAACAAAGTGCTTCTCTGTCTCGGCCTCCAGTCGCTCCTTCTCCTTGATGACAGCCTCGAGGGTCATATCCTTCTCCTCCATATCCTTCTGCAGATTCTCAACTTGATGCCGCCGTTGCACAACATCCAGCTTGAGTTCTTTGGTTGAAGCAATCAACTGCGGCTCCAGCATGTCGGCCTTGTGTCGCCGGATCTCCTCGATATCGGCCTCAAGCTCATCTTTCTGTGTCCTGGCGTCGTCAATGTCCTTTCGGAGCTTCTTCTCGCGTTCCGCTGCCAGGTTGACTTCATTTTGCACCTGGGTATGGACAGGAAGGAGGCGGGCCGCCAACATGAGCACATCATCCCTTGGAGAGCGCCATAGGCTCCATTGAGCACCGCCGAGTGAAATCCTTCGCTTGACGTGCAGCTCGCATCTCCGCTGTCCCGGAATTGTTCACACGAGACTCAAGGACGAACCTTCAAAAGCTCGCGCTTTAGGTCACCGATTTGTGAGTTGTTGGCAAACTGCTTCGAGTGCGTGCGATCCATCTCCATGCGCTGGTTCGACACCTCCTGGGTCAGCTGCTTGACCTTCTTCAGCAGGAGCTTTTCAAAGTCCACCTCGGACAGCTGGAATTTGTGCAGCTCCCGGAGCTTGTCCTGGAGGTCCAGGATTCTGTCCACGGGAAATGCATATTTGTTACCGACCAAGCATGGATCGAGGGCTGCCCATCGCGCACTCGACCCTGGAATGCAAAACACGGCAGTAGCCTCCGTACTTGGTGTCGGAAATGTCTTTCTTTCCACGCAGCCCCTCGATGCACTTCCATGCCGGCGAGATTTCGAGATTGAAGAGCCCGCCGGTGTAGAAACTATCCTGGTCCTCTTCATTCAGGATATTGGGCTCCTCGGTCTCGCGCGTATCTGGTTTGTTTCTGTCTATGCGGTCCGGTGCCCGGATAAAAGAGCGTGGGAATGTGCATGATCAGTCGAGGCGCTGGTTCGGCAGTGGACATTCGCCAGAACTCGCTTGACCCGCCCTCTGGCTGAGTGCCTGGAACTTGGCATGACATAGACCTGCCATATCTGCGGTCGATTTCGCGTCGATTCAACCCTTTGCGTGGACAGCTTGCTTGCGCGCAGGACGGATGCTTCCTCCAAAGAACAGCGGAATGACACACATTCCCAAGGATAAAGGCTTGGGCTGTGATTGGCATGCGTGCGTGCGCATGGCCCTGGTTGTGCCTGCGAGCAGACGTGATCGGCCATGCATCATCGGCAGGCGCACTACACGCCAACCCGTGCAAAGCGGCAATTGAACCCGTCCGAATCCAAAAGATGCATATCCATGTATTGCAATCAAGGCTTCTTCAAGAGTACAACCAACACAGCCAGAACCCTTGATATGCCGTGTTGCCCCACAACAGCACCAGTCAGGATGCGACATGCCTCAAGAGGAGGCCGTTGTCGGTCGTCGATTCCCAGCCTCCGCACCCAGCCCATCCTTGTCGCTACTCGTCGTCTTTTGACGAACTCTTCTTCTTCTTGACTTTCTTGGCCTGCTTGGTCTTCAGTCTGGCGTTCAGCATCTGTGTGGTGTGCTTCTTGATGGCCTCGCGGTCTGGAACCTCGCCGTACTCGTCGTCGTTCTCTTCGTCTGGGATGGTGGTAACACACAACCAGTCAGCGTGCGGCGAGAGGGACAACCACATTTCAGCTGATGTCTCCTTGTATCGACGAAACACCAATGTATGTCTTGCTCGTCGAACATGGTTCCAGTCCCATTGTCTACAATCGAGTGCAACAGGTATTCTGTCGCACTGGATTGCGTTGCAGTCCACCCAGACACATCCGATCGCGAATGCTCCACCGTACCTTCGGCAACCTCCTCTTCGAACTCCACCGGACGCATCTTGACTCGGGTGTTGTACACTGGCAAGGTCGACTGGTTGACCTGCAGGATGCTGATAACCTCTCCGGGCTGTTGTTGTGCCGGCGGCGTAGTTGCAGGCTTTGTCGAGTTTCATTCGGTTCAGTCAGCGTCGCCATCACAAGCCATGCACACTTGGCCGCACTCTGCCAAACTCTTGTGCCAGAACCCTCCGTCACCATCGACTACTGCGTTCGCGAACCTATCCGCCATGAGCTGAAGCAATGTGCCATGCCGCTACCAACAAAACATCAACCAGTGGTCCTGGCCCTCCATACCTCGGGTAGCTCCTTGTCCTGCATGCCTGTGGCGAGTGTCTCCAGTTTTTGAATGCACGCCTCCAGAATCGTGCCCACGGTTTCGTCTGACATTGGGATCTTCTCTGACTTTTCGACCTGTAGACAATCGAGCCAGCATCAATCCAAGGTACCGATTGCTGGAGTATGCGCCAACCCAGCGAGTCTGCTCACAGCGCATCATGCAATCGGGCGCCGGTGGAAAGCCCTCGCCGGCTCATCTCGGCTCATACCTTTGCAATGACATCCAGCTTGTCAAAGAGATGCTGGATGCCGGACTTTGTGTTGTTGAGCAGCTTTGCCACGCGCTCGTACTTTGACTTTGCATCTGCGCACCGCTCTTGCGCTTCTCGCAGGTGGTCCTCAAACTCCTTGATGAGGTGCTTGGCGTGGGCATGCTTGGCCTCGCCAGAGTACTTTAGTTCCTCAAACTCTCCGAGCACCTGCTGCTTCTTGACTCTGAGCTCCTCGATGCGGCCTTCTTTGCTCATCCTCAGCTGGGTCAGGTGCTTGTTGGTGTCGCCTTGGGATTGGAACTTTGCAATCACCTCGTTGATGTCCGAGACGCCGGTCGCCTCTTTGATCAGCCGCATCGTCTCCTCGTACTCTGTGAGCTTGCGTTCTTTGACCTCGTCGTACTGGTCCTTGGACGAGTCTGCGTTGTTGCCGAGATCGGTTGGCTCGTCTATGAGGAACGCCTTTCGGTGCGCATTGTGAGTGTAAGTCTCCCGTGCAAATCGCATATCAATTCGGCGTGCTGTACATTAGGTCTTCTGGGGCCGCGTCGGCGCCCATGTGGGCGAGTCTTTGCCTGCTCGGCACATCCTCATTCACCCCTTCCATGTGGCTGCAGCATCTTACCTTGCGATCCAGTTTGTCGTTCACTTCCAGCTTTTGCTTCACCAGCTCACGCCGAGACTGGAGCTCCTTCTCGCGCTGCTTCCTCTCCTCGCCGATCTGCTGTTCGAATCGAGCAAGCTCGGCCTGGAGAGTATCAAATCAAACCCGATTAAAACCGTCTCTTCAGTTCCAACACCGTGCGCTCATGACATTGCGGCATCACTAGCCACAATGCATCGGTGTCGCAAGCGCGATTGCTGCACCGATCCAAACGGTGCCTCCTGGCGTTTCGGTCGGCGGAGCACCCAGCTCGCATGACCGAGTGCTGTTTCATCAGTCTCTCCCGTCAAGCCGGTCGACAACTTGCCTTGGCGACCTCCTTTGCATGATTGGCATCGCGCGACATCATCTCGAGCTCAAAGGCGTCCTGCTTCTTGGCCTTGAGCAGCTTTTCAAAGTTGGCGAGCTGATTATCAAAGGTGAGGCGCTCGTCCTGCAGTCGCTTGACGATCTGCTCGTATGTCTTGCGGATCGACTGTGCTTCGTTGTATTTGATCATGGCTTTGTCCAAGCGGTTCTCGAGCATGCGAATCTCCTGCGGGACATCAATCATCGTTATCCACTTGTCGCCGCTCCATAGCGACTGCATCGTCGATGACCAACGACCAAGTTCATCAATCAACCGCACCTTTGCCTGCGGCGAGTCTCTCAGATTGGACTTGACGATCTCAGCCTCTCGACGCAGGTCGGCCATCTGGTCCCGCATTTCCCGCAGACGCTCCTCCTTCATCCTGGCCTCGGCCTGCAGCTCGTCGTATTTTTTATGGATTTCGCATATTCGGTGGTCAAACTTTTCTAGTTCCGTCATTGTTAGTCGATTGCAGTTGTTTTCGATTTCATTCTGGAGCGCCAGTGGTATGTCAGAAACAACGGAGCGGCCGTGGCATGTGAAATGCGAAATGTGAAATGTGAAATATGGTGCTGCATGTGGGGACGTGCAGTACGGAATGTGGAACCCTCTCGCTGCGGGGGGGGTGCGGTGTCGAGCCGAGCGGTCGGCGCGCGGATATACATCTCTGCGGCTCGGAGGAACTGACCTTCTTCAGCTTCGCTATGGCATCACAGAGCTCGCGGTTCTGCATCCGCATGGTGCTGATCTCCTCCTTGTTCTGCCGAATGGCCCACTGGCTGGTTTCATAGTACGCCTTTCTGTCACCCTCTGCGCCAGCCGATTCGGAACAAGTGAGCAGGCAGGCAGGCAGGGCGTGGGAAGCCGTCAGCACGAGCGGGAGCAGTCAAGTGCGTGGGTTACTTGGTAGCCGACGAGACGGCGGCAGCCACGGAGACGAAAGTGCAGCAGTGTCTCGAACCTAGCAGCTCAAACCGCAGCTTGAGGTCGTGTAGCTCCTCATCGACTGCATTTGCCTTGTCCAGTTGCCTCATGGTGTGTGTGGTAGAAGTAAGAGTATACTGTGTTGCTGGCTCGATGTGTGTGCGTTGATGGAATGGCGCAGAACAGAGCCCTCCAAAGCGACAAGACCGGCCAATCTGGAGATGCTGGTATCGCTGGCTGGCGGATGCCGGAAAATGGATGGATGCAAAAGATGTGCGGGATGCAGGATGCGCACGAAATTGGTCCTCGCCGCCTCCACCTTGCGCATCGCACTCGGCCTTGGTCAATCATCCTGTCGAGCGCTTGCCTGGCAGTGCCAATCGCCCAAGTCACATGAAGCCCCAATCACCAGCACGTCCTTGCGACGTCGGCCCGAGCCATTGTGCTGAGTGGCGGAAGCGCCGTTATGTCTGAGCAGGAGGCGGGGACAAACCCGGAGAGGCAGTGGCAGGTGTGCTCTGATCCTCTGTTTCGCAAATACGCTTTTCATCCCGATCTGGGAGCCCTGCCTGAGGTTCGCACCCACGATG